>NW_008360332.1:4912494-4964986 GCF_000622305.1 Nannospalax galili
ATTATTATTATTATTATTATTATTGTTATTAAGAGAAAATCAGTTCGTTCTTATGAAAATCCAGCAAGAGTTGGATTTTTCATGTTTTATAGTACATATATTTGTCACACTGTAACAAGTGGCTGGGAAAGAACCTGCCACTGTAATCTTTAAAAGGGGACAGAACGAGTTAAAGAGTTTAAGTATGGAGTTAAACACCTCCCGCAAAAAAGGTCAAGAGTTGGATTTTTCATGTTTTATAGTACATATATTTGTCACACTGTAACAAGTGGCTGGAAATGCACCTGCCACTGTAATCTTCAAGAGGGTACAGAACGAGTTAAAGTGTTAAGTCATGGAGTTAACCCTCCCCAGAAAAGAGGTGACATGAACAAGAAACTGATAACAAAGACTCAACAGCAGTGATTTTGAAAAACTGAAGAGAGCCCTTCACACTAAAGCTTTTCTAAGAAAATGTGACTTTTGCTCTCATAACCCTAAAGAATATTAATTCTACCTATTACATAGACACGAGGAACATCTGCAAAATGGAAAGGAGTAGAAATGAAGTTCCTCAATTGTAAAATTTTATAGGAACAAAACATGTAAAAATAAAAATATAAATTCATTTGCTAAAGTGAAAAATGAGCTGTCAGGGAAATTCCAGGTAAAGAAAAAGAAAAGATCGAGCCAGAATCCCAAGACACTTCAGTGAGGCATCAAACTGGACAGAGAAAAGGAGCTCCACGTAACAGAATGAGAAGTAACATTTACAGGAAAGCCAAGGGATCATAATCACAGAAGTCAGGGCAAGAGAAGGATGCTTCTGGAAGGGCAGGCCACAGAGCAAATAACACTCAGAAGTGAAAGACTTATGACCAGGGGGAGAGTCCCTGGACTCAGTGATGAGGGGGCTGAACAAGGGAAACCTGGGAGAAAGCATTGGAAGCAATAGGGAGAGACGAAGGGAGCTGAGCAGAGAATTTTGGCTTCAAATGGGAGTAAAAAAACAGAGCAGACACAGAGGAGCCTTTAATTATTTATATGTTCACTTATTAAAAGTGGACGGATCCCAGAGCAGATTTTAGTGTTGATGTTTTGAATCTGTTAAGAGATTAAAGAGTGGTTATGTTAGAAAACGATAGAAAAAGTGAGCTGGGTGTGTTCACGATGATTGGTCTGGGGAACTGAGACAGCTCCCTTTCACAATTCCTGCTTTCTGTGCACTATTCATGACAAAGTCATTTCTCAGAAGTAGCCAGAGATGCTGAGGTCAGAAATCCCAGCAGCCTGGAGAAGTTCTGAACTCTCCACTGAGAACCGGAGAGAGACACCTAGGGGAAGCAAGGAATAATGTTCAGTGGGATGAACACCCACTACCCATGTAAGGACAATACCACATTTTCGAGGCTTTACAAGTCTCACTTTTGGCATGGGGCACATGTCCACCACAGATGAGATTTTGTTGTCCCTTTGACATTTAAAATCCTTAGACAAAAGTTGTTCCACAAAAACTCATTGTATAAATCTTCAGACACAGTAGCCAGGTAACAATTTTTTTTAATTCTCTGTTGAATTACTCCCAATGTGAGCTTTAAGTATGCCAGACTGAAGGAGAAAATGATGTGTGCAAAATTATTTTAAGAAGATAAATGGGAGAAAAGGTCCCATATATTTATAGAAAACAATCGCAATCATTTCCCGGCACTCTTATGGGATGTTAACAAATAGTCTGTTTCTGTTTCAAGCATTTGTGCCCTCAACAACCCTGTTTCAATTTGTGTGTTCCCAGCCATCTGCCTCATGCCTCTCTCTCTCTCTTATTACCATAGAAAAGGGGAAGAAACATTTTGTTCTGAGAAACATTTCTGAGTACCTCATATTTTAAATCAAATTTGTTGCTGCAAACTTAATACTAATCCCTAAAAAACAATAATTTAGTTTGACTAATGATATTGTAAGGGCCACTGTATTAACTTCCAAGGTCACTTAAAAGAAGGCACCCTAAGAGGTCCTCTGGAAGGGAAAGTTCACCCCAGATACATACTGAGATTGTAACATGATGTGTTTTCCCATTACCCTAAACCAGTTTGGTCTTCTGTGGTCTCTGTTGCTTATGTTTGGCTTTGATTCTCACACAATCAAGAATGCTGCAGGCTGAGACACTGACACTAGCGTTTTTAACAGCTAGGAGTCGTCTCTGAAAGCTAAATGCCTTGATGTAGGATAAGAGCCAGAAAGGAAGAGGTACGCAGCCATTGAGCCTTCTGTTTTGCCCTGCTGAGTACCATGTCTTATTTTGGAGCCGGGATAAGTATTTGGTGAGGGCTTTGAAGAGATATGAATGAGTAAAGCAACAATATCCTGATGGCAGAGAATAATATGGGCCAAGATTATAAGCAGGGATGGCATGGAGGAGACCTGCACTACCAGGGAGGGCATGGTGGCTTGCCTAGGCTGGTACCGGTGGAAACCCAACGAACAGATGATCTCATTCTAAGGTTCTTGGAAGACAGAGCCAATTGATTGGTTGGTACATTCAGTGGAGGCACAGAAAATAAGCAGAACTCAAGGAAGAACATGAGGGTTTGGGCTGAGAACACAGGAAGGAAGCTATAGCCAATTTCCTAGAAAACACGGGGAAAGAATCACTTTCACAAGGAATAGCAGGGTTTTACTTTAAACATATTCTGTTGAGACTGTCATGTATAAGGCAAATGGAAAATTTGAGTTAGCAGCTGCATAGAGGTAAGTCTGACATTTGCAGAAGACTTCCAAAACCAAAGCATAAATTTGAGAGTCGAAAGGGGATAAACAGTACTTAACACCACAGACCAGATGAGTTCACAATGGTGTGAACGCAAGTAGGGTCAAGGCCTGGGGTATGAGCACTGATCCACATCCTGTCACACAGCAGGATGCCGATCAGGGAGTAACAAAGGAGACTGAGAGGACAAGCTGGGAAAATAGGAAGACAACCAAAACCTTGAAAAGAGACAAAGTCGAGGGACAGGCGCCGATCCATAAAGATGAGGTTTTGACTTAGGAGCTGCTGTTCTTGCCAGCAGGAAACACACACGGAAAGTGGGCTGAGCAGTGTGACGATGTCTGCGAGTCACCCACGATCATAAACAGAACAGTTTTAGTGGACACCAGGAGTGAAGCTCTGCTCAAAGCAACTATGAGAAACGATGGAAAGGACGAATTAGAAGTAACGGGTATAGACAGTCCCTCTAAGAATTCTCTACGAAGAGGAGGTAGCAATGGACGTTTTGCACTAAGAGGGTGTATTACTTTCTTGTTGGTGAGATAAAATAATCTGACAAAAGCAACTTAAAGGGGAAAAGTTTTCTTTGCCTCACAGTTCGAGGGTGCAGTCCTTTATGGTGGGCCTTGAGACTGCAGGCCACACTGTGTCAGTAAGGAAGGAGAGAACAAAGAATGCTTGTGATTGGTTAATTTTCTCCTTAGTATGAAGTCAAGGACCAAACCCAGGGAGTGGTGCTGCTCATTTTTAGTGTGGGTCTTTCCACATCCATTACCTTAAACAAAATAGTCACTCACAAGCATGCCCAGAGGCTACCTAATACAAATAATCCCTCACAGATGAGCTGGAGGCGTCTTCTAGGTGAATCCTGATCTTGTCAGGCTGACAATCAATGCTACGACAAAGGGAAATGTGTAGTCAAGAGAAGATCTTAAAAAGATGGGAGATTTTAAAACATTTTATATAATCATAGGAATAATTCTTTTTTGGATTTATTTTTATTTTATGTGTATGAGTGTATTGCCTGATCATGGTAAGCACACCTGTGCTGTGCAATGCCAGCAGAGGTCAGAAGAGAACGTCAGTGGTTAGCCACCATGTGGGTGCTGGGATTCGAACCCAGATCCTCTGCAGGAGCAGCCAGAGGAGCCAGTGTTCTTAACTGCTGAGACATTTCTCCAATCCTTCATAGGAATAATTCTAACAATGAAAAAGTGAACAATTATATGGGAGAAGCATAATTATCCATCTTAGAGACACCTGAGAAAGTTTTGGTAGAGAGTGCTTAATGGTTGATGTGTATCAATCTTAAACCTGGCAGGAACCTCATTTAACAAGCCAACACCTTAGAATGATGGTTGAACCACCTACATCAGGGTGTTTTGATGAAAGTCACATTTTCAGGAATGTAAAGGTCATAGGATGTTAGTAGGTTAACTGAACATTGTACTTGATTTCCATTGATGGAAAAATCACCAGTGACATGGTGTGTTCCCCAGGGGTCCTGGTTCCTCCAAGAGGCAGGGCCAGCTGCCAAGAATTGACTGCAGAGAGTTAGCTGTGGAGGGAGGGGTTTTCTGGGGATCATCTTGGACACAAGCCACCAGTGATGTACAGAAGCTCCACAGGAAAAAGATGGCCCCAGCATCTCATCTGCGTGGACTCGAGAGAGGGCATTTACTGACCTGGGTGAGACTGCCAGCCCATGATGAGTGGGCAAAAGTTAACGGAGACTGTGGGTGGGTGCAGAAGTGATCTGGAACAGTGGGCAGAGCCCCGCAGAGCTGTGTGCCAGGTGTCGGGTGTTTGTTTCTTTGTAAGTTACTCCATCTCCCCTCTCCCTACCCAAGATATAAAATGAAAAATTCAGGTAAAAATATGTTTCATGGTTTATCCAATAGTGCCCTGAGCAAGAGATCCAGAAGAAAGGGAGGGCGAGTCAAACAGAGAGCGAGAAAGAGAAAATTTAGTGGGACACACGGCTAGAGGACATACAGTTCCTTAGGGCAACACTTTCAGGGCCCTCTTCATGTGCCAAGAACTGTTTGATGGATATATATACATATATATATATGTAACAACTATCATCTCTGCAAACTATGGAAACAGTGACTAATGTCACATTTAGTACCCCAGAGACACAGAGGACTAAAGTACCTGACTAGCTGGATAGGATATGGGAACTAAGACCAGTAGTCTAACCAGCAGTCTGCTCTGAAGGGCACAGAGAATTGTATAAGGGGGAGTTAAACAGCTAGTCCTCTATTAAGGAGTTAAGGCCTTTAGAGGTCTGAAAAAAGCGAAGAATCCAAATATTGCTATAACAGCTTGGTAATCTTAGCATCTATGTCTAATGTCCTGGCCAAGGACATAAATATTTGTGGGCACCCAATACAGTTTGAATGTCAGCATTGGCTTTACCGTAAATTTGTATGAAATAACTCCTAAAGATGATAAAGCAGTATTTATGAAAGGATAATGCATTATTTGCCTTCCCAAACTGAACAAAGCAAACTCCTTTTAGCAGCCACTAAAGGGTTGTTAGCTTGTTTTTATTTTTTGTTTTTTGCTTTTAACATGATCTTAGGAGCTGAAGTTCCTTCCAGAACATCATGTGGAAGACTTGGTTTGCCATATTTTGTCCAGGAGGGAGGGAAGGAATTTATAAACTCTTGTTGTTCGTTATTCTGTCATTGACTCATGTAGTCTCCTTTAAAGAACAAACAAAAAAAAATATTTTTTAAGTAGAAAGGTAACAAAGCCATAAGGAGAGAAAAAAATGAAAACAAAAAATAACAGAGAGAGAGAGAGAGAAAGAGAGAGAGAGAGAGAGAGAGAGCCCGTTCTGCCTGAGTTTGTTAAGCAGTGGAATAATAAAATAAGCTTAATTCCATTTCTGGTTTGTTCCTCTTTCCTCTCCTTAACTTGAACAAGTCATGAAGTTATGTCATTAAGGGGAAAATCTGCCTCTTAAAAATAACTTAGAGATCATTTTACACACGAGTGTTTACTGGACTACATCAAGAGATTTGTTGAAATTGCTTTCAAAGTGAAGACAAAATAATCCAGATTTATAAGGGTAAATGGAAGTAAATTTTTAAATGCAAGGAAATGGGGGCAGCAGAGCGCCTCATAAGCCATCACCCAACCAGCTAAGCATGAAGAAACTGGGAATTCAGACTTCATGTTTTCGGAAAATAATGTTTACATAAAGCCACATGAATATCCTCAAGGCATAAAAAAATATTTATCCTTTTTCAAAACTGTGCCCCCTAGAGATTGACATCTTGATTTTGTAACAGAGGAATATGCACTCTATATTTCTAAAAGTTTTTGAAATGATTTCATGTTCACTACCACAAACACCTGACATGTTTATTCACTTACTCATATTACAGAATATTACAGTCATTCTCCCAGATTGACTAAAAATTCACTTGTGGCTATTGTTTGGGTAACACATTGAAAAATTCAGTAACACTTCATTGCTCTTGGTGTGTGAAAAGTTTTCATACTAGATGAGATCATCTTTTCACCTATTTTTCTACATGTAGTAATCCCTAATGCCCCTTTAGTAAATGTTTTTGCTTGGACTCTGACAACAATAAATTCTTTATCACATGACATAACAGGACAGAATTTACAAGTCAGTGTGTGGAATGTGCTCATAGCCAAATAGGATGCACAGATCCTGGACCACAGAATGTTGCACACTAGAATATTCACAGGAGGAGCAATGTGGGCAAAGCTCTCCCTCAGAGATCACCACATGGGACTTATCCAGGGGAAGGATTAATAGCATTCAACCAACATGGCCTCCATGTTGGGCAACATTTCAGAATGGAGATCTATCAGTAAATGGAATAGTCTCCCAAGGGAGCTAATGGGGGTATAATTGCTTTCCTCATTTAAAACTGAGCCAGACAAAGCTTTCCTGGAAAAAAGCCATGATATTATGCCAGGGTGATGGACTGTGGGACTCACGAGGTCTCCTCCATCTCTAATTTTATAACATGAAAAATAAAGAAACACATTAAAATTAATGCACTTTAGCACATATCCATCTATCACACCCAAAATAATTCACAGCTGAAAGAAAAGGACAAATAACAATTTCTAAAATCTTTTACTAATCACAAGAAAACAGTATGTAACACTATGCATCAGAAATATTCTTTGAAGAACAGTCACCACCTGATTCATGGCACCTTTGATTAACATTCAGGGGAGCTCCCTGTGAGCAAACTTCACAGCTGGTATATCCTCCAAGACTCCATTTAATAACATAGCTGCTATTCTTTTGAAAGGAAAGAAAAATAACTTCAGCTTTCCACCAGCTTCTGCCACTCTTGCCATCAACCTTATTGTTATCATAGCAACACTTCACACAACACAGAACTGAGATGCCACTAGGCACATGTTCAGCGTTTCTCTGGGTGTGGTCTGGCAATCCCTGAGACACCCAACCCTTTTCCAGTGTATCAGTTCTACATTCGTGTACTGCTCCAAGCCCCCTTTACAGTACCTGAACTTGAATTACCCCAATAGTCTCCTCCTGTCTCTGCTTCCTCCTTTTCAGCCTTCCATCCCCTACTCATGAGACACACATGATGTTTCAGTCAGTGATGAAAGTGTATACAATGGATACCATACACAATGGTGGTACCATCAGACTATATGGAGCCATTGACAGTGATGTGGTTTTCATACCCCAGTGTTCCCATTTCTGTGGGAATACAGACATAAACAAATCTACCCTGATACTAGGAGTGCAAAAGTATAGCTCATACAATTATGGACAACATCTCATACTTGGTAAGACAAGTGATTGCAACTGCTATTTGTATTAACTGTGCACCATATGATACCGCACTTTTATAGCTGCTTCACGTTATTCCTTTATCTGATCTTATGAAGGCTACTGAGTCCCTGAAAAAGAACATGGTGGGTGTAGCAGCTGTGATCTCAGCAGACTGCCAGAAAGTGCCGGGTTCTGGCCTCCCTCTGGCATAGGGTCTGAGGCCAGAGCAGACCAACTGAGAGTCCCAAAATTGCCCCCCTACTGCTTTAGGGAATTTCTCAAATTTTCTCAGAGTTTCTGCTAATAGCGGTATAAACCTTAGATGGTAGCCTGAGTATATGTGACTGGAACCTGACTTGGGCTTCTGTGGGTGCTCCTGAGTAGCTGATCTGAAGCTATCAACTTCCTCCAAAATAAAACTTGAAAGAACCTGAAACCTGTACCAACCAGCTTTACATAACCAATAAGGAAAGGACCTAGGCACCCCAATAAGAAGCATACTTCAACTTAATTCTCATATCAGAATCATAAACAACAAAAGAAATTCACATGCCAAAATCACAGCGAAAGAATGATTAAATGGAAAGCCAGAACACAACGTCCCCACCAAACTTCACCAATCCTGTAAAGAGTTCTAAAGGAGAATCCCCTAGAGCTAACCCAGGACACTGAATTTAAAAGAACAATCATAAACATGATCAAGGAATTCAACGAATTTAAAGAACACACAAACAAAGAACTAAAAGAAGATAAGGATAAACTTTTGAATTAATTCACAAAAGAGATAGAAACGTTGAAGAAAACTCAGGCAGAAATGAAGAAGGAAGTGCAAAACTCAATGAGCCAACTTGAAATAACAGGGGAAAGCCTCACTGCTAGAATGAATGAAATGGAAAACAGAATATCAACACTGGAGGATAAAGTTGAAGAATTAGACCACTCAAGTAAACATTATTAAAAAAAATTTTTTAAACACAGGAATGGAATATGTAAGAGATGTGGGACACCATGAGAAGACCTAATCTACAGATCATAGGAATACAGGAAGGAGAAGAATTTCAGGTTAATGGTGTTGACCAGACCTTAAACAGGATTGTAGAAGAGAATTTCCCAAAATTAAGGAAACACATCCCCACACAAATACAGGAAGCATATAGAACACCAAATAGACAGGATCAGAAAAGAAATTCCACGTGACTTATCATAGTAAAAACATTAAATGTACAGAACAAAGAGAGAGTACTGAAAGCAGCAAAAGAAAAACAAGTCACATACAAAGGAAAGCCCATCAGAATTTCAGCTGACTTATCAATACAAACTATGGAAGCCAGAAGAGCCTGGACCAAGGTATTTCCAGTTCTACATGACAATAGATGCCAGCCCACAATACATTATCCGGCAAAAATATCTATTATAGTTGAGAGGGAAGAAAAATCTTCCATGACATGAAAAGCCTGAAAGAATACATATCCACAAAACCAGCCCTTCAAGGAATACTTGAAGCAATACAGAGAGCAAAGAAAGAAACAACTATACCCCAGGGGCAGCAAAAGAAAATAAAGGTATGATTGAGGAAACACAAAATTAGACAGAAAACACAACAATCAAAATGACAGCAACCAATACACATCTTTCAATAATAACCTTAAATATCGATGGACTAAACATCTCAATCAAAAGACACAGGCTAAGTGAATGGATTAAGAAACAAAATCCATCTCTGTGCTATCTGCAAGAAACCCACCTCACCTTCAATGACAGGCACTATGATAAGGTAAAAGGATGGAAAAGAATACTTCAAGCAAATGGCACTAAGAAACAAGCAGGGGTTGCAATTCTAATATCTGACAAAATAAGCTTCAAAGAAAAACTAATCAGAAGAGATAAGGAGGGTCACTTCATTCTGATCAAAGGAACAATTAAGCAAGAAGATATTAAAATCATTAACATATATGCACCAAACTCTGGTGCATCCAAATTCATAAAAACACTACAGGACTTTAAGACACAGATTAATCCCAACTCAGTAATAGTAGGGGACTTCAATACACCACTGTCTCCATTAGACAGGTCAACTAGACAAAGAATAAGCAGAAAGATATCTGAATTAAATGATACCATACATCAAATGGACCTAACAGACATCTTTCGAATATTCCACCCAAGCACGAAAGAATACACTTTCTACTTAGCACCCCTGGAACTTTTTCAAAAACTGACCACATAATGGGCCACAAAACAAACCTCAACACATACAAAAAAACTTGAAATCATTCCATGCATTCTATCAGACCACAATGCAAAAAGCTCAAAATCAACACTGGGCTAAGCCCTAGTCACTACATGAACTCATAGTGATTAAACAACACATTCCTAAGCAATGAGTGGGTCAAAGGAGAAATTAAAAAAGAAATAAAAGAATTCCTGGAATTCAATGAAAAGGACAATAAAGCACAACACAACCTCTGGGACACTTTAAAAGTAGTCCTAAGAGGGAAATTTATAGCTCTAAGTGCTATAACTTGTTCTAATTAAAAATTAGAAAGAGCCCCAAAAATGACCTAACACTGCAACTCAAGATGCTGGAAAGGCAAGAACAAATGAAACCCAAACCCAGCAGAAGAGAAGAAATAACAAAAATCAGAGCAGAAATTAATGAAATAGAAAAGAAAACAATACAAAGAATCGATGAATCCAAGAGCTGATTCTTTGAAAAGCTAAACAAGATAGACAGCTCAGTTAACCAAAAGACAGAAAGAGCAAATCCAAATCAACAAAATCAGAGATGAAAGGGGAAACATCACAACAGATACCCAAAGATTCAGACCATTATAAGGGAATATTTTAAATACCTATATGCCACTAAATTTGAAAATCTAAAAGAAATGGAGGGATATCTAAAATCATGGGAACCACAAAAGTTAAACCAACACAAGATCAACAGTTTAAACAGACCCATAACACACATGAGAAATCAAAACAGTAATACAAACACTCCCAACTAAAGAAAGCCCAGGCCCAGATAGATTTACAGCAGAATTCTACTAGACATTTAAAGAAGACCTCCCACCAATACTATTTAAATTATTCAAAATGATAGAAACAGAGGGAGAATTCCCAAATTCCTTCTATGAAGCCAGCATCACTCTAATACTCAAACCGGGTAAAGACAAAACCAAAAAATAAAATTATAGACCCATATCCTTAATGAAATAGATGCAAAAATTCTAAAAAAAATACTTGCAAACTGCATACAGACACACATCAAAAAGATCATTCACCATAATCAAGTACGCTTTATTCCAGAGATGCAGGGATGTTTCAATATACTCAGGTCAATAAACATCATTAATCATATAAATGGACTCAAAGACAAAAACCATATCATCATCTCAATAGATGCAGAAAAGGCTTTTGACAAACTTTAACATGCATTTATGTTTAAAGTCCTAGAGAGAATTGGACTGGAGGGAACATACCTCAACATAATTAAAGCTATATACAACAAACCCACAGCCAACATCATTCTAAATGGAAAAAACTGGAAGCATTCCCATTAAAATCAGGAATCAGACAAGGATGTCCACTATCTCCACTCCTTTTCAACACAGTGCTTGAAACTCTAGCTGGGGCAATAAGATAGGAGAAGGAAATTAAAGGATATTAATTGGAAAAGAAGAGGTCAAACTATCACTTTTGCAGATGATATAATACTATACCTAAGAGATCCCAAAATTTCCACCAGAAAAGTCCTAGAACTGATGAACACATTCAGTATAGTGGTAGGTTATAAAATCAATCTACAAAAATCAGTAGCTTTTCTATATACCAATAACAAGCAATTGGAGAAAGAATACAGGGAAATACTCCCATTCACATTTGCTGCAAAACAAAATAAAATATATTGGAATAAATCTGGCCAAAGACACCAAAGATCTCTACAATGAAAATTTTAACTCTTTAAAGAAAGAGATTGAGGAAGACACCAGAAGATGGAAGGACCTCCCATGCTCATGGATTGGAAGAATTAATATTGTGACAATGACCATGCTACCAAAAGCAGTATATAGATCAAAATCCCCATGACATATTTCATAGAATTAGAAAAAAAAACACCCTTAAATTCATATGGAAGCACAAAAGACCCCAGATAGCCAAAGCAACTCTGAGCACAAACAGTAACACTGAGGGATTACTATACCAGATCTCAAAGTATACTACAGAGCAATAGTCATAAAAACAGCATGGTATTGGAACAATAATAGACACATAGATCAATGGAAGATCACTGAAGACCCAAACCTGAGTACATGCAATTTTAGCCACCTGATATTTGACAAAGGTGCCAAGAACACACAGTGGAGGAAAGACAGCATCTTCAACAAATAGTGCTGGAAAAATTGGATCTCTATCTATAGAAGGATGAAACTAGACTCTTATCTTTCACCTTGCACAAAAGTCAACTCCAAATGCATCAAAGACCTCAATGTGAAACTGGAAACCCTGAAACCATTAGAAGAAAATATTGGCAGTAACTTACAGGATATAGGTGTAGGAAAGGATTTTTTAAATTGGACAGAAGTTGCTCGAGAATTAAGGTCAGCAATCAACAAGTGGGACCTCATTAAACTAAAAATCTTCTGTACAGCAAAAGTAACAATCAAAAAAAGTAAAGAGAAAACTCACAGAATGGGAAAAAAATTTTCATTAGTGACATATCTAACAGAGGTTTAAGATCCAGAGTATAAAAGAACTCAAAAAACAAAGAATTGAGAAACCAAATGACCCAATCAAAAGATGAGCTAAAGATCTAAACAGAGAGTTCTCAAAGGAAGAAATAAAGATGGCTAAGAAACATCTCAAAAAGTATTCAACATCATAAGTAATTATGGAAATACATATTCAAACCACCCTAAAGTATCACCTTACCCCAGTCAGTCTGGCTAGGATCAAGAGAACAAATGATACCAAATGCTGGCAAGGATGTGGAGAAAGGGGAATGCTCATTCACTGCTGGTGGGATTACAAACTCATGCAACCTCTATGGAAAGCAGTGTGCATAACTCTTAAAAAACAAAAAATGAACCTACCATATGACCCAGTTATACCATGCCTTGGTATATACCCAAAGGACTCATCTTACTGTAGACACACTTGTACAGCCATGTTTGTTCCTGTTCTTTTCACAATAGCTAAGAGATGGAAGAAACCTAGGTGCTCCTCAACTGACAAGTGGTTAACAAAAATGTGGTATATTTACACAATGGAGTTCTACTCAGCAGTAAAAATAGATGAAATAATGAAATTTGCAGGTACATGGATGGATGTAGAAACTGTTACACTAAGTAACATAGACTCAGAAAAACAAACAACATATGTTCTTCCTCATTTGTGGATCCTAGCACCAAATCCTTTTAAATTCCAGGTCCCTTTAACAAGATGATGCTATACAGCAGTCCCTACTGCATGAAATAACTACCATCATCACAACTTCAGCTGAGCCTGATCACTAAACATCCTCACAATTGAGCTTGATAAATTTGTGCTCATTCATTAAAGGAGGGCCAAGCAGGGTCAATGGGCACTCACTGGATTATCCAGCCACTCTTCCCAGCCAACTGTATGTAACTTGGACCTAATCACACATGGTCTCCTGGATTTGGGGAGGGCTAAAATATACAATCTGGGGAAGGCTAGGAAGAGAAGACATGACCCATGCTGGGTAACATACCCTCAGGTCATACATACACCTCAGCAACCCCTCAGTTATCTCAGTAAATAAACTAATGTAATCAAACATTGGTTTGATACTACAACCTAAAAAGGGGAAAAGTATTGCTTAATATCCCCAGAAAAGAATTCTCACAACAGATGAAAAATGTATTTGTTAATGTTATTATGTATCATAATTATTAAAAAAAGAAAATGAGAATATAAAAGATGTTAAATGGATATGGGAATGGAGACATTTTCCAAAATAGAAAAAATGAGAAAGCCTACGCAAGTGGTGAAGGTCTGTGTACATTTGTTAAGATATATAAAGGATGAGACAAAAATAATATATGCATAATCTTAAATTTTCTAAGGTCATAGTTTAGTCAGCCAGTTTAAGGAACAAAATATGTATCTAGTCAAGGTTTATCTGAGAATATTTGGTTTTTTACCCAAGCTTTATCTACATAGCACATGGTAATTAAAAGTACCAGACTGGTGGAACTACCTTTATTGTATGTTTAACAAACATACTTTGAGGCCTATACTAATGTGGTCAGAGGGACTTAAAGGACAGGTTTTGCCCCTTGCCCTCCAAGGTCAACTAATTTTCAGGGGACTATGGAACATCTCTCAAAATGTCTTGTAACTATGGTGAGTCACCTGTCCTGTTGTTCAGGGAGGACATGGAGACCCCACAAGATGGACTTGAATCAGTGTCCAGTCTATAAGGAGAAGGGTCAACTCAGAGGAAACATCTCATTCATACTTCCAAGGTGAAGCCAGACATGGTCGAGCAGGACCTTTGACTTATCTTCACATAGATGGAACTAGTAAAAGAAAGGAGACAGGGGCTCCTCCCAAGCCCATGTGAACCCCGAGTAACAGATTCTCAAACAACCTTAAGTTTAAAAATAAATTGATTTATTTGGGCCAACTGTATGGTCTTAAACACCCGAAAAGAAACCATAACCAAAGAGTAAAGTCATCAGTATATTTCCATGTCTAGAACTTGTAATGCTAATTACTCTTGCCTTTACTTCTCCTTCACACCTCCTATTCACAATTCAAGGACTTTCTTTTCCCCTTAGAGATAAGAGTTATGCAATTTTTGAGTTTTAGATAGACCCACTGAAAGGGTACCCCAATTGCCTCACCCTGCATGAAAGAAGCCAGAGCAGTCTGCATCCTATTCCCTATTGGCAATTTGGGTAACCTCTTCAGAGGATGGTGTGATAAGAATAGGAGGTAGGAATTGGCTAGGTAGTTAGTGTAAAAAGACCCCAAAGAAAAGTAACCAGTTTCTTGGCTAAATTTCACAATGTCCTTGGGTCTCTTAGCAACATACTCCGTTCCAAAGGCCAAAAATGTCAAAAGTATTTGGGAGCTTTTATCTAATCCTTAAAAGATTTTAGGGTTACCTCTTCAGAGGGGGGGAATGTTAGTATAGCCAAAAGCCTCATAAAAAATAAAGAAGAAAGAGTACATGAAGTTATCAGAAAAAAGTGATGGGGAGATATGGGAGGTGTTGGAGGGGAGGGAGTGGGCATGGATTTGATCAAAACACCTTATATGCCTGTATGAAATTCTCAATAACTTACTTAAAAAAAAAAAACATGGTATGTCACAGCAACAGTAGACTCCTGCATCTTGTGTTTGCTCCATCTCAGTTGTACTGTCTGGTCATGTAAATCAATTCTTATGTTTTGATAACTGTAATCCAGGATATTAGTACAATGACATCCACCACTCATTCCTCAAATGTATTCTTGTTAAGCAGTGTCGGACTGTACCACCATCACATCCCCCAAACAAACCCTTCCAATTTTTCCTGTGACAAATCGTCTGGTCACTTTTGTGCTCCTGACCTCACTCATCTATAATCTCTCTCTCTCTCTCTCTCTCTCCCCCCCCCGGCTACGTAGTGTATCCATCATACCCGTATTCAGCATTTTTGTACTTACCAGTTTCTCTGCTAATAATCCAACCCCATATCTCTCTGTAGGTCCTTCTCTAAAATCATTTGTGTTCCAACTCATGAACCACCTCTTTGGAGAGTTTCTCTCTGACTGAACATTGTAGCAAAACAAGCACTTTTATGTTGGTTTGTTTTCCTTATTCTATCCACCACTAGCTAAAAACACATATTTATTTATGGCATCGTTTGCTGTCATTTTTCATAAAAGAGCAGAGACTTCAGCTCCATCACTTTTTCTGGAACTGGAAACAGAGCCTGAGTCCTAGCAGACATTGTGAGTAACAAAGGACAGCAGCATCGATGGACGTGTTGGTCATACCCTCCAGGGATCTATGTCCAGCACTGTGACAACATCCTAATCACCTTCACATGCTGTTTAAAGTGGGCACAGTATTTGCAATCTAATATATAGGAGTTAAGTGTTTGATGAGTGAAAGGAATAACACAATGAAAGCTTTGTATTTACAGAACTTATTCATAGTATAGACCTGGCTGATGATGAAAATAAACAAACACTAGATAAAATCACTTTCTTTTTTTTTTTGACTTATAAATACTTGCCGTTTACCATATAACTTGTCGGTGTAAGAGACATCATGGAAATTTACCTTTTCTAACACCATATCCTATCATATTTTCTTTAGAAATAATATAACTGAGCAAATAAGTTCTCCACAATTAAAAAACATAAGTAGTATAGCTGAGAATATAATGTTCTAGGAATTATTCCGTATTCCAGAATGAGGATAATGTTTTATAACAATTTACCCTTTCTCTAGGATTACTGAATAGTAAGAGAAGGAGAGAGAGAAGTATCCAAACTGGAAAACCAAAATGCATTATGAACTTTGCCAAGTTTATAATCATAACCTGGAAAGTTCAACTAGTTTAATTGAGGTAATGTGCTAATTTTTTCCTGTGTTAATGTGGATTACTTATGATTTAGCTGAGCCATGAAGGGTTGCATAGAATTTGTTTTGTGTCTATGCAGATTCTCTTCACATGAACAGTAGGGGCAGGGAGTGAATGTGAGGCTTGGTGATGATAAGCCTGTTAAAAAGCTCTGTCCTCATCCCCTTCTGTTTACACTTTGAATGTCTGTCTTCACGGAATCTCTAGAGAAAGGAACTTTCTCAGTTGGGACATAAAGCATTTCCTGTGTACTATCTGATGATCTGAGATAGTCTGTGCTCAAGGGCTGAGCACTCCATTTACATTTTCTTACAAAATGTCATGTAGGTGTAGCTTTAGCAGTGATAAGTGCCTTCCTCCCTGCTGGCGTGAAGGACATTTGGTATCCTATGTATCACAAGAAGCATAAAGGAATTGCGTAGCATGAACAGCCTTCTTCACAATGGGACACCCTGATGGCTATGATCTGGGTGGAGCCAGAGAGGCTTTTGCCATGCTCAGTATATTGCTATGATTTTGCATCTCATTTTGCGTGCGTGTGTGTGTGTGTGTGTGTGTGTGTGTGTGTGTGGATTCCTGTAAACCCAGATTTGGTTCCAATGCACTCACTTTTTGGGAAATGTAAATAAGATGAAATCTCCTGGGCCTGGTTTCATGCACAGTCTTCTGGTCTGTGCTTCCTGCAGCATTTGTCCTTTGAGTTAAACAGCCCTGAAGCATTTGGTGCACTTAAAACACATCAACAAGTAAATAGTTTGAATTCACTGGTCTGTTGTTCAGCTAGCTTCTTTAGTGGGAAGCCTGTGGCTTTTAAAGTAAAAGCATTAGTGCTCACATTTAAGTTTTTTATGGTGTGCATCTCCACAACCTCAGAAATGGGATCTGTGAAGACCATAGAGTTTATGGGCTTTTCCTTGATGTCTTAAGGGAGCCAAGAGGCACAGAAATGGGACATTCTTTCTTCTTCATGGTGTGGGATACATGCATCTTTATGCAATATTTTTTATAAAGTTTAATTTGAAAATTACCACAAATTTCATTTTCAAATAAATGTGTAGAAGATAATTATCATTAATAAGACTCTACTGCCAAATACCAAGAAGAATCAGGAAAATGGAAGGCTTGGACTTCAAAGCTGTCAGTTAACCCCATCTTCAACTCCACCCTGACTGACGACTGCCTCTTTTTAACCTCTGAAATTTCCTTCAAGCCTGGAGCCTGGCTCTGACTGGAAGGCGGGAAATGGGTTACAGGCAACATCCAGAGACGGTTAAAAAACAAAAACAAAAAAGAAAAACACAAAAGCTTTTTTTTTAACCTGATACTTTAAAAATTTATTGGAAGAAGGGCTGAATTATACTTTCTGTTTGTTTTGTTTTTAAATTGCCTGTCCTCACATGAATGGTGAGCTTTGAGTTGAGGGGAGGACAAGTTGGTTGTCAGCCAGCAAGCTCGTCCTTATTATACCCAAAGGGAATTAGAGAAAGATTTGGAATTCTTCAGATCTTTAGCTTGGAGACCACGGGTGGAGCCCAGGCATTCAACATTCAACTGATGGTTACTAATTAAATGCTTGCTCAGTGACCTCAACTGGCCAGCCTGTTTTACTTAGGAAGAAACAAGACCTTAGGAGATAAGTAGAGGATACAGAGGGTGGGGTCCCGAAACCTAGTTGAAAGAACTGTAAACTTCTGGCTTACAGCACATTCTCTCTAAAGAAAAAGAGGTTAGCCAACCTGGAAATCTGGGTCCATGAAGGCATCCTTTAGTTTTCAGCCACCAAAAGTAAAGGCTCACAAGTGAAGGGAAAAAAACTAAAATTATTCCTCTAAAATTAACAAACCACAGTTAAGTAAATACATTCTAACTGTAGAATTGTTTGTTTGATTAGAGACAGGATCTCCCTGTAGGCCCAACAGGCCTGGAACTCAGTATGTAGACCAGGCTGGCCTTGATCTCCCAGAGATCCACCTGCCTCTGCCTCCTGAGTGCTGGGATCAAAAGTGTGTACCACTACACCCTGCTACTGTTTGTTTTGTTTGTTTGATTTTGTAACCAAAGCAGTTAGTTAAAAAAAGCTTTCAAAGTGATGGCTTTGATTTCAGTCTCCTTCAGAATGATACTTGCACAAATATGTTCTGTTTATTATTTTAACTAATGTGCAAACATATATTTATTGTATACATCATGTTTTGAAGTATAGTGTCCTAATTAAATCTAGTTAATTAACAAGTGCTTCAACATCAGGTCTAATTCTACAGAAGAATTGGCTTGGCTCCTTAACTGACCCAGTGTGGTCCAGCTAGTTCTTATTTACACAGGAGTAATTATTGATAGTACCCTTTTTATTTCAAAAGGACTCAAATTTTGGTTGATAAACTATATGGTCCTTCTTTCTATGACCAATAACTTGCCCCATTTTGTATCATTTCCAGTAATATAATGTGATAATTAGGGATTACTGACGAGCCCTAGTAAGGCTAATTGCATCAAAAATTTCTTGAGGACCAACCAAAGGGAAGACATCCATGACACTTCAGCAATTCGCTGCAGTTAAGTCTGAACTCGAAACAAAGCAACTCTGTCATTAGCTGCCAAAACAGGCTAGTAAGTTTCTTAAACTGCATAAATGCAAGTCCAGCATCCAACACTAAGGGAGACACAGCTTTTTTTTTTTTTTTCTGGTTTCAGATTACACCATCAAACATATATTGTGAAAAGTATTAATAAATCAAAGCACCTTCAGGTCAAATCAAACAACCACCAGGATGAAGCCATTTTAGGAAACAAGGATACAGTTGAGGTTCCTGAAAGACCTAAGAAAAGATGTCCAAAAGAAGGCTCTCAAACAGTTAAAGGCAACCCATGAAGGAAAATGTTGACTTACTCTGTAGATCTGTATTAAAGTCAACAATGACATCTGTTTAGTATGAAGGAAAATTTCCTATGAAATCTTCCAAAACTGGAATGAGTAACCTTGTAATCCGCATTGATACTAATTGCTCAAGTGAAAGCTCAGTCATATCTTATTAAGGAAATACGGTAAATGAATGCACCATGGAGAAGCTAGGACTAGAAAGCCCCAAACTCCTTATAAAGTCCCTGTATTATCAGTCTCATGAAATAGTGGACAAGTCATTCAGGAAAAGTCTCTAGCATGGCAATATCATCACCATGCTGATATTTAGAAAGGCTTTTTGTTTATACTGTCTTTTTTCTACAGTAAATATTAATATGCAGCTGTTTTTTTTTTTTCAATCTATCAGTTATCAGTACCTTTGTCTAGCTCTTTAGATGGCTAAAATTTGTGAGCCGGCCCTACCTTAGGTATATGAACTCTCTCGGGTAGATGCCTAAGAAACCATAGAAGATATAAATTCTGGAATGATCTGAAAGTATGAACCTGTCTACCCACCAGCATGTATCACTCATATATGGAAGCTTGGAAAGATCTCAAGTCATTTCTACGTTTAAAAAGTAGAAACAACTAGCTGTGATGGTGCACGCCTTTAATCCCAGCACTTGGGAGGCAGAGGCAGGATGATCTTTGTGAATTATATGTCAGCCTGGTCTTTATAGGGAGTTCCAGGACAGCTGGGACTATAGGGAGACTCTGTCTCAAAACAAAACAAAATAAAAATGTAGAAAGAGATGAGTTTGTTGCCCCAGACATTATTAATAGTGTTCCTTGTTTTGACCTTGTATGAGATCCTTTAAAAGCATATGACAAAAACCTAAGCAAAATAGGAATATTACTGGTTCAAATAACTCAAAACATGATGGGATGGATTCCAACACGGTTCTTGGAACTTGTATCATTTGTGTGTTCTTCCGCATTTCTGGTTGACTTGACGCTGCTTTGTTTTCTCTGTCTGTCTCTCCTCACTTAGCAGCAAGGAGGAAGTGATTCAAGTTTACTGAAAGGTAGTGAAGCTTTTCTGTGCTGTTGTTCATTTAAACTAAGAACTCAGTGCAGTCTCAAGGGGGATTGTGATGGACGTGACTCAGGTCACATGCTCCCCCTGGAGACAGAGGACATGGGGTGCCTGACGCCTTCTGGACATATACTCTAGAAGAATTATCAAGAAGAATAACTAGGCCACTATCTTGCAACTGCAAAGGGTAAGAAACATGACTAAAGGAAAGAAGGAAACACAGTATTGGTCTCCTTTATTCTCTAACAAGATAACAACACTTCATAGCCACTGGCCTCTGTTCTGGGGTCATGGTGTGCTTTCACAATCACTGCAAGAAATAATTATAAGGCACTACAAACATCCATAGTTGGTGAATAAATCCAGTTAGTTTCTATGGATTTATATTGTTAATGTGACCCTGCGTTGCATCTGGTTCCTCACTGGCTTTTATTACCAAAATCACCATGACTTGGAAAGTTCCTGAAATCGTTGTTTCTTCATCTTACTACTCTGGCCTCTCTTCCAAATGGATCATTAGCATGGTTAAGGTGATAATCTAGATTAAAACATTCCTTCCATAAAAGACAACAATGAAAATCTACATACAGTACAAATATTAAGGTATAAGTCACACATAACTGAGGTGAAAAGGACTTTTTTTTAACCCCTGGGGTTTGGGATTTAACTCCCTGATCTAAAGCCAACAGGAGCTGAGTACATAACTCTTTATGATAAAATTCTCCAAAACTAAGGTCAGATTTAATTCAAATGAAATTATCACTTCTTAGAAGTTCAGTAGATTTTATTTAATTCAGTTTCTTGATTTTCATATAACTGATTAATTCCCTTTCCAGTTGCTGTCTTGGTTCCCCCATGCCTGCTACCTTTTTATAAATTCCTTTGATTGGTTCATTAAGTTAACAGCTAGTTTTTGCCCTGAACATCAGCTTTTAGGAGTATCCTGGTTAGATTCTCCCTCAACAACTTAATTGGAGACAAGGGAATTCTGAGCTACTCTCATTTCAAGGACCTTTAAAAATCCCAAAGAAAAGAGATTTTAATAGGCTTAACTACCTGCTATCAAAGAGAAGTGATACCTCTGTCCTCTATAAACACCGTGTGTGTGTGTGTGTGTGTGTGTGTATGTGTGTGTGTTTCAAATGCCATTCACCTACTCCAAAACAGAGTGGTTTGTCATTTACAGACTAAGTCACAAAAGATCTTCATTTAGTAGAAAAGTAAAGAAAAAAAGAAGGAAGTACAAAACTTTTCAAAGGAAAGTGATAAATATATTCAAGACAAATGTCCAACATGGAATATTTGACAATATGATTATCACTGGCAGAAATAAATGACTGGAAAATATATACTGTCTTATGCTTTATAATCAGAAAGTCTTCCATTAGATTTTCATGGAATACTTAACCATAATCACGTCAATAGAAAGTAATAATTTATCTCACCATATACCTGAACGAATGCTACACAACCCTCTGAGATCACCTAATGTATTTGCCATAAAATTACTCTTCCCAGATAATTGGTCTTCTTACAAAGTCTTGGGGCTGCCAGGAGAAATGGTTTCTTGTGTGTGCGGAATGTTAACACTACTGTGTTATCCCTGCTGCCACCTGCAGTCCCCAGAGATCAGGCTTCCAAAGAGAATTCTTTAATGCAGGTGGTGAACTGTTTTTTCTTTAATTTATTTGGAAAGAGTTGAAGTCAAGGAGAGGGACTTTTTTTTTCATCGATCCATTTCCTGTATTTAATTATTTGACACAGTTGACTCATGGCTGGGTAATTATCTCTTGGAGTGTTTAACATTAATGTAAAACGGTACTGTATTTCCGAGCCAAATGGAATTTTTATGAGGCCATACAACCCTTCTTGGCTTTACTTTTTGTTTAATGGTCGTGCTGTAGCAAACAGCAATGTGCAATATGAACAGCTAAACTGTTCTCTTAATTATTGCATCTGGTTTACCATATCCTGCCCATCTCGTATGTTTTAATTGAAGGGCAGAAAAGATCTCTGGTTGATCATTGATGGTTTTAAATTGGCACATAATGATAATACTGAGTTCTGGAGGGAGTTCTTCCTAAATCTCAGCATATGTCTTTATGTTAAACAATTAAACCACATCTGGAAAGAGAAAGCAAATCAGCGCATTACTCAGTGGACTCTATGAGAACACTGATTCGGTGCTTGTTACCAAAATAAGAGAAGGAAGTGGAGCGGGTAGGGGAGGAAGGAAAGGGACAGAGAGTGAGAGAGAGAGAGAATGAAAGAGTGAGAGAATTTTGAACTAAAGAGCTTTGTACACTTTTTGGTAAAGAAACAGGTGTTTGAAGGAAAATTTCCACAGTGCAATAAATAGTTTTATATCTGCAAGGGCATTTAGGCAATAATGAGGAGATTTCATGCATCTTATGCAAAGGCACCAGCGGGAATTAGTAACAGAAGAATAGAAAGACCTTATTTCAAGAAAGTATATTATTATTAGGATTTGCCAAGTCCCTTGCATGAGGTAGCTGAACAAGGATCCACTTAGCATTTAAAAGAGAATCCAGAGGATGTTTAGAAAGGGTTAACCTGCCCCTGCACTTCACACAGCCTGAGGCAAATCAAATGAAAGTTACACTCCGATATATATTTCCAGGTGAGAGTTAAGGGGAACTTTCATCCTCCCGCAGAGGCGACGCTGGTTCAGACCCTGCTCTCCATGGTAGACCACTGACGCCACTGTCTCTCCCACTGCCTTCAGGCTCTCACCTTGAATCCTTCTAGCACGTTCTACAGGGATTCCAAAAGAGAAGTTCCCTCAAAATAGGCTCTAACCACATCACTTCCCCACTGAAAAACCCTCAGAAACTTTCCATCTTTTCAGGTTTAAAATAAAAAATCTAAATTAATGTGCCTGACAGTCAAACTTTCCACACTGCTCTCGTGTGTGTGTGTCTGTCTGTCTGTCTGTGTGTTATATACATGCATACTATATGGATGAAAATGAGCATGCCCCTACATGCTCATGTGGGGCCCAGACATAGATGCTCAGTATATCCCTCCATTGCTTTGCATGGTTTTTGTTTTTTGTTTTTTTTATTTTTATTTTTGGTCTTTTTGAAACAGGTCTCTCTGTAGCCCCAGCTGTCCAGGAACTCACTATGTAGACCAGGCTGTCTGGAACTCACAGATCGGCCTGCCTCTGCCTCCCGAATGCTGGGATTAAAGGCATGCACCACCACGCCTAGCTACAGCACCTTATTTTTTGAGACAGGGTCTCTTACTGAACCTGGAGGTCAATGATAGGCAGGCTGGCTGGCCAGTAAGGCCCTGGGATCCACTAGTCTCTGCCACCAAACCCCTAGCACTGGGATCTCAGGAGACACCATAGCCCACTTTTTACATAGATACTGGGAATCAGAATTCGGGTATTCATACTTGCACAGCAAGCACTTTATCCACTGAGCCATTCCCTCAGCTGCACAATGTGTTTTTGCTCTGTTTTGTTCCCCCCTTGCCCACCTAGGAACCCACTAGTCGAGCTAGTTTAGTCTTAAGACTCAAACACCTTCTGAACTTGCTTGTTTTCATAGCATTTCTTGAGTTCAGAAGTCTTCTCTTCATACTCCATGGAGATCTCTTCTAACTCGGAGACGCTCAGCTCGGTATCCAAATCGTTGGTAACTATTTCAGTATAAAGTGATCCTCCTTACTTTTTGGGCATCCCCAGAGCATCCATGTTTGCATGAGTCATTTGGCATGCCTTGATTTACTCCTAATTTGTTAAATTTTCTTTATGTACAGACAGCTTAAGTACTCAAACTAACTGTTAAGTTCATGCAGTCCATGAATGAATTTTATCTTATGTACAGGTATTTTTTTCTGCTCCTCCATATTTTCCATATAATATGTATGACAATTCCCCAAAGCTGTATTTATTCTAGAAATTAAAACCTATTTCTGAGGTTAAACAATAAAATTTCAATGCAGAATGTATTAGTTTGCTAGAGCTGTCATAACAACTACTGAGTGTCTTTAAAAAACAGAAATTACTTGTTCTCACCCTTATGGAAGCTTAGAGTTCAAAATGAAGGTGTCTGAAGGTTTCCTGGCTCCTAGTCTCCTGTTCTTATAAGGACAATAGCCATTTTGGATTAGAACCCACTTTAATGACCTCATTTTAACTTAATATGCCATTTAAAGGTCCTATGTCC
Organism: Nannospalax galili; assembly: GCF_000622305.1. Taxonomy (NCBI): domain Eukaryota; kingdom Metazoa; phylum Chordata; class Mammalia; order Rodentia; family Spalacidae; genus Nannospalax; species Nannospalax galili. The sequence goes on from NW_008360332.1 coordinate 4,936,778, forward strand.
CAATATAATCACATTCTGAGGCACTGTGGGTTAGGGCTTCAACTAGAACAAAGGCAAGGTGCAATTCAAAGAAAGACACTCAATAGAGAGAAACAACAGCACTGAGTATGAGCTGTGCGACAGCCCTAGTCATTTGCTCTATTGTGCCTTCGTCTATATTTCCACGTGGTTACATTTATTAGAAATGATCATTTGAGGGCATGGAGAGATGGCTCAGCATTCGCAGTACTTGTTGCTCTTGCAGAGGACTGGAATTGAGTCCCCAGCACCTATATCAGGTGGCACATAACCACCAGTAACTCCAATCCTAGAGATCTGACACCCTCTTCTGGCCTCTGCACCAGTAACTCCAATCCTAGAGATCTGACACCCTCTTCTGGCCTCTGCACCAGTAACTCCAATCCTAGAGATCTGACACCCTCTCTGGCCTCTGCACCAGTAACTCCAATCCTAGAGATCTGACACCCTCTTCTGGCCTCTGCAGGTGTCTGCACACGCACACATGCACGCACGTACACTAATAAAAAAATAAATCCTTTTTAAAAATAAAAATTATAATTAGAGAGATGAAATGTAATGGTCACAGCAGAAAATCAATCTTGCTCGAATTTGAAGGCAAATCTGAAGCCTTAGGATTTGCATTTACTCCTTTTCCTTCCATGGATTCATTCCCTGGGTGCTTACTGTCATTACTCTCACAGCTCTGTCTCACTTTTAGAAAAGACACCAATGAAAATTAGAATGTAATAGTAAATGTGTCTGTAATGACTCCTTCAGTTGCAACCAACAGTGACCCAAACCTAACTTCCTTAAATATAAGGATAATTTTAATGTATTAAAATTTGCAAAAATGATCTTATCAAATAACAAAAAAAAGTGACCCCAGAATGTCCAGTTTGCATGAATCTGGAAGTTGAGACCGCCTCTGCCGGCCCCCAGCCTGGCTTCCATTCAGTATCTTTGTCCTCACTCATTTTGTAAAGAAGCAACTCTAGTGCCTGAGAACGTGAGGCTCCGAGTTCAATTCCACTGAAACGAGACATCAGCATTGTTTCCTGAGAGCAATGTCTTAAATCCTGAAGTTTTCATGTCAGAACAGGTTGAAATATGTCTTCATTCCTAAATTACACCCTATGGTAAAGGAGATAGGAAGTGTTAAGTCCGGAGCCCTGATTATGGCCACAGAGCTTTCCATCTCTCTCTCCTCTCTCTCTCTCTCTCTCTCTCTCTCTCTCTCTCTCTCTCTCTCTCTCTCTCTCTCTCCAGAGAGAGACAGAAAGAGATAAAGACAGAAACAGAAGGAGAGACAGGGAGGAAAAAGAAGTGATTCTCCACAAGAAAACAGACATTTTTTTTTAATTAACAAAAGGAGGAGAAATAAAGTGACAGCCAAAAAAAATAGTAAAATCCTATAGGAACAACAAAACCCAAACCTACAACCCCTTTTAACAACAGAAGAGAGGAAGCAACACAGCTAAGCCTCATCTAACCATCCAGGCACAGAACAAGTGCAATGAAGACCCTTCTTTGCAAGTCTGAACTTTCTCCACAGAGCCCGATTTGATTGTTCTTGGTCTGCTCCACTAATAAGAACGAATTTACTCAACTTTCTGATGCCCCAGTTTCCTGAATGTCTATCTAAAAGTTGGAGACAGGATTAGGACTGGAATTCAAGTTATTGAGGATGCTTAATAAAAGGAAAAAGCAATTTGAAAATGGAAAGCCACATTCAAACTCTTATTAATAATTGTGTCTCTGCTGAGCACATGTAGAGACAGATAATTAGATTCATATAAAGAGTGATCTCTAATTGGATCCAGATGTGCAGGAGTCGACAGGCATCCACTAAAGGGAAACTGTACAAAATAACGAAGAAACAAATGGAATTGCAAGGCGGAAGTTTATGAGGAATGATAGGCTGAATGACTAGAAAGCCTTTCAGGCAGCTTTTAGTCACACACTTGAAGAAATTTATTGTTGCACTCAGCATTATTACAAAGCAGTGTTGTCAAAAACCAATGGTGCCCCCTGAAGAAAGAATACAGTGTGGGATGAGACATCCTCAGAAACCACATTTTACAGATTGTAATGATTCTACAGATGCCACTCTTTTTACTCATCAGTTCTGTTTAATATTAATCCTGTGGCCTTAAAACCCAAGCTATATCATGTTTTTATCTCCAGTTCATGTCTGTGTTAAGTGGGGAAACTGTGTAAACACTGCTAAAAATCAACCCTATCTCCACTCAGTGGTGAAGGTCTATATAGATGTTTGTTCAAAAGCATCTCTTTAATCCATGAGTAATCATAACCAGGTTTTGGAAGGAGACATCAGTCACATCAAGACTAGCCCCACATGGCAACAGAAACAATGAATGCAAATAAAGACAGACTCCCGACAAGATGGTTTACTGGAGAGATCAGACATAGCTCTCTTCTACAAAGCTAGGAAAAAGCAAAGGACAAGTAACCTCTTTTCAGCTAGAATATTAGAAGAAAACACTGGAATGTAGATTCATGAATCAGAAAAGTTATGAAGCATGAAGTTACGGAATATTTATATCAAAAAGAATTTTACAACAACCATCTTATTGCCCCAGTTGAGATTAGCGTAAAGCCGGGAGAGTCTCCCCACTCTGACGAAAAGGTAAACAGGAGACTCATAGAAATTCCCAGTCCAGGCAAGAACACTAGAAGTTTTGACTGCTGGGAAATACTACAGCATCCTTGAAGGCCCTGAGGCAAACCTGGGAAGCTTCCAAAGAGTACAGCCACGCACTGCTCAAGAGCAGATCCCAGTCCACACTGTGCCTCCCTTACACAACTGGATGCCGCACAGCACCATTTTGAGTCCAAGCCCATCCGAAGCCTGCAAAGACTGACAGGTGTCCTGATAGTTGGTCATTCATACAGCGTGTAACCCATCCAAGACCAAGGGAACAAGCTCCTATATGGCTTAAGAAAACTGATAGACCCTCCAGACCCATAGCCACACAGACCTTACCAAGGCCTGCTGGAAAACCCACCCCTGTAGATATCACAAACACTGATTGGCAAAAACAACTTTTCCACTAAATATAGAGCTAAATCTTTGAGCACACAGGAATCATGAAAAGGCCGGACAGAGCAACATCTCTGGAGGAGTAAAAAAGTCATGTAGCTGTAGATGATAACAGGAGGGAAACTGATGGAATGTATAATGAATTCAAAACTGTGAGTCTAAGGAAATTCAATGATTTGCAAGAGAATAAAAATGAGTAGTGAAATTTGAAATAATTGATGATCTAAGTGAGAAATTCAGCAAAGAAACAGAGATTAACATTAGAAAGTGCCAAACATAAACATTGGAGATGAACAACTGACTAGATCAAGCAAAAAAAGATAAAAGGAAATAAAGGAAATTTTGAACTTGAAGTAGATCTTTTGAAATAAGCAAGTTATACAAAGGGAAAGAATGTGGAATGCAGCCTCAGAGGCTGAAGAATACTAGACTTTAGTAAACAAACAAACATTCTGAAGGAGCAGCAGAAACCGTCCTACTTCTTAGGGAAGAGATATACATCCAGATCTAGGAAGCTCAAAGGACTGCCAAAACAAATCTAAATAGAAAAATGCTGTCAAAGGCATGCTATATATAAACACTCAAAAGTCACAGAGAAATACTGAATCCTGAAAGGAGCAGTAAGAAATGCCATGTATAATCCCCGTCCGACTAGCTGCAGATTGCTCAGCTGAAACCTCAAAGCCAGCAAAAATGGGAAACTGTCAACCAAGAAAGTCACAATCCACAAAGCCACTTCCAAAAATGAGGGATACATGAAGTGTTTGAAGAGAAACAAAACCTCGGAATTTGTCTCCACCAGATTAGATTAAAAAAGCTTAAGTGAGCCCTGCTAGTAAATCAGCTACATTTAAAAAATGAAAGAAAGAAAGAAGAAAGAAAAGAAAGAAAGAAAGAAAGAAAGAAAGAAAGAAAGAAAGAAAGAAAGAAAGAAAGAAAGATCCACCCTCAATACATAAACAACCAAACCATGGAGACAAATCGCTAAAGAAAGAAAGAAAAAGAAAAACGGAAGGATATGAGCCAGGCGTGGTAGCCCATGCCTTTAATCCCAGCACTTGGGAGGCAGAGACAGGCGGATCTTTGTGAGTTCGAGGCCAGCCTGGTCTATATGGTGAGTTCCAGGACAGCTGGGGCTACAGGGAGACCCTGTCTCAGAAAAGACCAAAGAAAAAGAGAGAAAGGATATGAAGATGGAAACATTAAAACAACAGAAATAAGTCGTTACCTAATAATAAGAACCTTAAATGTTAAATGGGTTAAAGTCTTCCAAAAAATATGGACTGGGTAAATGTATAAAAACAAGATTCAATAGTATACTTTCTACTAGAAATTCATAGCCTAAAAAGTACAAATAAACTAAAGTGAGATGATGGAATAATCTATACAACACAAGAAGAAACAGAAAGTGACCACAGAGATCAATGCTTATATTACACAAAACACACTTTAAGCCCAATATTATGAAACAAAAGTACAGAGATGGGGAGCTGCAGAGATGGATCAGCGGTTAAGAATACTGGGTTTGAATCCCAGCACCCATGTGTCAGCTAACAACCATTCATAACTCCAGTTCCAGGGAATCCAACATCCTCTTCTGGCAGGCATTGTATTACCTGGGTACACTTACATACATGCAGGCAATACACTCATACATATTAAATAAATAATAAATAAATAATAAATAAATAATAAGATGTGATCACTATATATGACTAGGCAATCAATTCAATAATAGAAAAATAACAATTAAAAATATATTTGAACATATGCCAAAATAGTCAACTACATAAAGCAAGCATTATAGGTCTAAAATGAGATATATTCACCAATAAAACAGTATTTGAGGACTTCAATATCTGTCTTGTCAAAGGGTAGATCATGAAAGCAAATATTCAACAACAACAACAAAATGTCTGAATTAAACTCTGCAGTAAACAGAATGGACCTAAGAGCATTTTTATGTCTCATCTAACAGCTACATATGTTGGTCTAGAAAACAAGTCTCAACAAATTCAAAATATCAAAATCATAGCATGTGATCTCTTTGACCATGAAGAGTAAAGCTAGAATTCAGAGGAACTTAGATACTACACAAGTGCATGGAAACCAAGAAAAATGTACCCTAATGAGTAATGCATCAATGGAGAAATCAGAAGGGAAACCGAAAAGGATCAAAAAAGAAAAAAAAAAAAAAAAAAAAAAGAAAGAAAATAGAGATACAACATCTCAAAAATCTATGGGTATAACAAATTCAGCACTAAAAGGGAAATTTACTACATCCAGTGACAATACACACACACACACACACACACACACACACACGCTCAGAGTAGCTGCACATATGAACCTACAATGTTTATGACAGCATACACAAGATCTGTGAAACTCCAAGCAGATAGGATCTAGCATGGATGATGAGATGGGCAGGAAGTCCCAGCCCTAGCTGAAGATCTATGGGCAACTGATAGATGCCAGGAGAGGGAGAGTCAGTTTTCCTTACCGGTGTGATGCCTGGTAAGTTGACCAGACTCCAAGAGATAGATTCATACCCAACGGCACTTAGGAAACACAGATTAGATTTGATAGGTCGCACGAAAGCAGATAATAATAATAGAGGACATGAAGTCAGCCAGGGTTAGCACAATAGTGGTGGAAAATGGAGAGGAGGTCTGACTATGATCAAAATAGATTGTATGAAATTCTCAATTCAAAAACAATATTTTTAAGCAATAACAATGAACTGGAGAAGCAAGAAAACAATATTTAAAAGTAGTAGAAAGAAAGAAATAGCAAATATCAGAGTGAAATAAAAGAGAGACTTCAAAATAACAAAGATCAACAAAACAGAGAATTGCTTTTTCAACAAGAAAAAGCTGATACACCTTTAACTACATAAAACAAATAAGCACAAAAGAGGAAAAGAGAAAAATCAAAGTAAAATCAGAGACGAAACAGTAGCTATTACGATTGGGTGATGGGCAAAGGAGGGAGGTGCAGAGAGGGGAGCAGATCTAAATACTATCAAATAATAGTGTATGAAAATCACAAAAAATTAAAAAATACAAAAGAGGGGCTGGAGAGATGGCTCAGTGGTTGAGAGCACTAGCTGCTCTTACAGAGGACCTGGGTTCGAACTCTAACACCCACATGGAGGCTAACAACCATCTGTAACTCCAGTTCCAGGGTAACCTTATGCCCTCTTTTGAGCTTCATAGGCATTGCATGATACAGGCGCACTTACATACATGCAGGCAAATATATTCATACATATAAAATAAAAAATTTTTAAAAGAAAGACAAAGGATTATTATGGACTATTATGAGGAACTAAAGTGTAACAAATTGAAATCCTGCAAAATGGAGAAATTTCAGAATCTACCTACTGGAACTGCACTCTGAAACACAGAAAGTCCAAACCAAAAATACAATGAATAATGAGACTGAAAGAATAATAAAATGGAAAAATAATAAAATCTCTCCAAACAAAGAAAAATTCAAAGCTCAGAACTAGATAGTTTCAGTTGGAATACTATCAAACATTTAAAGAAGAACTAATAGCAATGTTTCTCAAACTCTTCTAAACAAGTGAAAGGGAGAGATTCTAAGATCTATAAGATCAGCATAATCTTGACAACAAAAGCGCACAAGGACACAACAATATTAGAACAACATTCCTGGTGAGCACAGATGCAAAAATACTCAACAAAATACTAGCAAACTAAATTCAATAGCACATCAGAAAGATCATACATCTTGAGCAAGTGATATTTATTCTAGGATACAAAGATTGCACACACAAAAAAATGCCAATCAACAGATATAACACATCCCATCAACAGAACAAAAAACAGATAATCATAAGAAATGCAGATAAAACATTTAATAATTACAATATCCTTTCAAGCTAAATACTGGACAAATACAGTGTGGTGGTTTGAATGAAACTTTTCCCCACAGGCTCTAAGTATTTGAACATTTTGTTCCCAGTTGGTGGTGCTGTTTTGGGAGGTATGGCCTTGGTGAAGAAGTACATCACTTGGGGAGCTTTGAGCATTCCTAAGCCTTGCCAGATTTCCAGTCTCTCTCTGCTTCCTGTGTGTTGGGGAACCCTGCTGTTAAGGTCAGCTCTTTTCTCAGCAGGGGCTTCCTGCCTGACTTACCTGGAAACTGCCTCCAAGCACAGCATGAATGCCTGACCTTATTCAGAACATGACCTTTGGCATAGTTACCTGGAGTAAAAACCACCCCCAGGTTTTTTCTATATGATAATTAGGCATTTCCCCATAGTCAGATGATAGGATCCCCTGCCACATGTAAATAAAGCATGCTATGAGCACCTATCAGCTGAAGCATTGGCTGCTGCCTCCACACTATATTTTCCCTAACCCCCACTGAATAAACGGAGCTGTTTCACTGAGTCTGGAGCTGTATCACTGAATCTGCCTCCCAGAAGGGCTTTCTTCCGTCAGTGCTCACTGGCCGTCCTGACCCCGTCCGTCGCTTCTGCTCCCTTTGTCCTCATGAACCTGTGGCCAATGACCCATGAGGGGAGGGAGAGACCCCACACCTGTGCCTTCTTGAAGATGTGATTGCTTGGCTTTCTGCTCCAGCCACCTCATGCCTCCCCCTCCATCATGCACTCTAATCCTTCTAGAATCATAAGCCAAATAAACTCTTTCTTCTTTAAGTTGCCTTGGTCATAGTGCCTTATCATAGCAGGAAAGTAACTAATACATAGGTATATAAGGAATGTATAACCTAATGAGGCTATGTATTACAGACTCAGGGCCAAGTTCACCCTGAATGAGGAAAAGCTAAAAGTGTTTTCTCCAAGAACTGAAACAAGACAGAGTATCCACTGCCATCACAGTTATTCAACACAACATGTATGGTTTTAGCCAGAGAAATTATTCAAGAAAAATTAAGAAGCATCTAAAATTGAAAGGAGAAAATAAAATGATATGTTTGCAACAGCATATTTGGTGGGGGAGCAAGGAATGACTTTATTTTTTAAAATAATTTCACACATGCATATAAGGTGTTTTGATCAAATCCATACCCACTCCCTCCCCTCCAACTCCTCCCATATCTTCTGGTCACTTTTTTCTGATAACTTCATGTACTTTTTCTTCTCCTCCTCCTCCTCCTCCTCCTCCTTCTTCTTTTATGGGTTTTTTGCTACTCTAACATTCCCCCCTCTGAAGAGGTAACACTAAAATCTCTTAAGGATTAGCAGCATAATTTTTAAAACAGAAAAATCTAAAATACTCAAAAAATTATCAAAGAATCCAACAGGTTACAAAATTATATCCAAATGTCTTTAATTTTTTATATACCAATAACACAAAACCTCTTGCAGAGGACCTGGGTTTGATTCTCAGCTCCCGGACGGCTGCTAACAATCATCTGTAACTCTAGTTCCAGGGTATCCAACATCTTCTTCTGATCTCCATGGGCACTGCATGACACAGGTGCACTTACATACACAGATAGTCATAAAATTTTAAAAATAATAAGGAGTGGGAGCCTGGCATGGTGGGGTGTGACTTTAATCCCAGCACTCAGGAGGCAGAGGCAGACCTAGATGATTGTTACATAATGCCTTTATTCTTTTTTTTTTTTTTAATCTTCTCTTGTTTGCTCAAAGCCTTGTGTTGAGGGCTGACTTTAATGGATTACAGTGAGGGAGTTGTTCTGCCACATTATTATCCAATTTAAAATCACTTGTTTAAAAGTGCATATTTTTATGCTCTTTTCTATATGTGTGATTTGTTTTACAATAAAAGTTTTTAAAGAAAAAAATTTTAAAAATAATAATAAAATATTTTAATTAATAATTTAAACAAAAAAGTAAATCATCTTTACAATAGAAATTATAAAACAATGGTGAAAGAAATTGATGAAAACATATGCACAAAAATTGTAATATAGCCTAAGTTCCCAGCTTGGAAGAACTATTATGATTAAAATTTCTGAACTAAAAAATATATTTTCTGAACTATAAAAATTTATTTTCAGACTCATAGTCATTCCTGTTAAAATATTGATGGTATTTTTTCACAGAAATAGAAAGACAAATTATGCTAAAATGCATATGACATGTTCTGGTTTTTGTCCAAAGGCCTATGCCTTAAAATCCTGGCTGCCAGTTTGCAGCTTCTATAAAGTGGTGCAACCTTTAGGAGATAGGATCTAGTAAAAGACAGTTAGACCTCTGGGCCTTGTCTGAAAAGGATATTAGGAGCCTAGTTCCTTCTTACCTCCCTGTTTAACTTCCATGAGTTGAGGTCATGCACTCCGTGCAACAATGTTCTATCATGCCACAGACCAGAAAGCAACAGAACCAGCTAGCATTGACAAAAACCTCAGAAACTATGAGCCAAAATGAATCTTCTTTCATGCAAGTTGAGTTGTCTTGGGTATTTGTTACAAGCCCATAAAACTGACACAAACCATAAAAAGATACAAATGTATCAAAATGCTTAAGCAGATCTAAAAATGCTGGCGACATCACACTATGATCTCATTACATACCGCTAAGCTGCAGTGACCAGAGAAGCATGGGATGGACTTAAAGTTGATACACAGAGCCATGAACCAACCAGTGCAAAGAAGTGAAAAAAGCACATTGGGAAAAGGATAGCCTCCTCCACAAATGGCATTAGAAAAACTGTATACTCATTTGCACAAGAATGACACTAGAACCTTGGTATACAAAAATTAAACCAAAAAGGGATGAAAGACCTAAATTCATTACCTCAAACTTTGAAACCACTAGATGAAACCATAGTAGAAACAGCATAAGAAATGAGTATAGAAAATAATTTTTTTGTTGAGACTCAAAAAGCACAAAGTAAAAAGCAAAAATACACAGATGGGAAGCTAAGAACCTTCTGTATAACAAAGAACAATCAACAGAGTAGAGTCTGAATACAGAATGGAAGAAAATAGTAACAAAGTATCCATTAAATATGGATAAAGGAGATGAGAGAAATGTCCTCAAATGCAATAAAAATAAATATTCCTGCTTTGAAAAATGGGCAAATATTTTAATAACGATACGTGTTGGTCAGGATTCATATCACTGACAAAATACCTGACACATAGAACTCACAGGGGAGAAGAGATTTGTTTCGCTCCTAGTCTCACTGGTAAGGTCCACAGTCACTTGGGCCTATATCTTAGGCAGAACCTTATTGCAATGGGAGCTCATGGTGGAAGTTCTTTCTATCCCTCATTGTAAACAGGAAGCAGGGAAAGTAGAAGGGACTGGGGACTAAGGATAACCTCAAAAGGCATGTTCCACTGACCAACTTCCTCAATCAGGCCTCACCTTGTAAAGTTGCTACCATCTTCCAAAATAGTGCCACCATCTGTGTACCAAGTGTACAACATGCATTCGAGGGAATACTCTGTTTTCAGACCACATTTGCCTCTTGCACCCAAGGTCTCATCACCATCTCACAGTATTAAACATATTTAGTCCATTTCCAAGAGTCCTCAAATTTCTAAAAGTTCCAATATTGTTAAAAAGTATAAATTCAAAGTCTTTCCTGAGAAAGAAGGCGAAATATGAACACCTGTAAAATAAAAAAATAAAATTATATGCTTCAGAAATACAGTGGCACAGAGTAAATATTGCTATTCCAAAGGGGGGCAAAGGAAAAGAACAACAAAGAATGGGATCAAGACTATATACCAAAACCCAGGGGGGCAGACCCTAAAACCTCTAATCCCCCATATGTCTTTGGGGGTCAAGGTGTATCATGATGTGATGAGCCTGTGGGGGGGTGGAGCCACTCCTACAGTCGTGCAGTTTTCAGACCACATGGTGTCTCTGGCTGCCTGGCTCATCTTCCTGTGTGCATCATTTCTTGGCAGGCCTTCTATATGCCTAGTATCCTCAATTTCTAGAAGTCCACTACAGCTTATTAATCACCCTCAGAACACCCTCACATATTGCTCTCTTAGAAGATGCCTGCAGATTTCCTAACTCTGCCACCCACTGCCTGGCTTCCATGGCCCTCCTTTGAAATCTAAATGGAAGTCCCCTTGACATTGTAATTCTTTCTTTCTGCATGCCTGTAAAATCAGCACCACACAGAAAATGACAAGATCTGCTGCCAGCTTTAGCAGTGGTCAGGCAGATGGATCACTGCTGAGTGGCCTTTGAGCACCTGGATATCTGGACATGAGAAAACTTCCCTGAGTGGCCCTCTGCAGGGCTTCATGAAGTTTTCTTCTCTAAGCAAAGTCTTTCTTTCACACAATTTAAAACATTTATACCACTGAGCATGTGCTGCATGGGGTCTAGGCAATTCCTGAAGTGCAACTTAGTTGAATAATAAGATAGCATCTTTCTTATCATCCTGATGCAAAGGAGTTGGCATCTTTATAATAATCTTACTGCCTTAAGGAAGCATGCCTTACATAGCCTTTATGACTAAACTGCAATTTTTTTCAAGTCTTTTGCCTCTACTGTTTGTTCTCATTATAAACTTAAGATAAAAGTAGCCAGCAATAACCATGCCATAGCCTGAGTGCTGTACAGCATCAAAAGTTCTTTTTACCAGATTAATTATTTGATCAGCTTTAGACTTGGCCTCCATCAGAGTCTCAAAGAAAGAACAAAATATACCCAATTTCATTGCCATCATGTGACATGAATGGCTACTAGCCCATGTCCCAATAGAATCCTTGTTTCTGCCTGAAACCTCCTGAGCCTGTGTACACTCCTAGGAGCATTCCATTCTCTTAAGCTTCCATCAGAATCACCCATTAAGGTCTTCTTAAAGCATCCTGGACCTTTTCTGGTCCATTTCTCCAAACTATTATAAAAAATTCCTCACACAAGCCAGTTTCAAAGACTTAAGCATCACAGACTCAGATTTAGTGGTAGCTGCAAGCTCATTTCTCTAGACTGTTAGTCAGTCTTTACATCACAGGGAAAGCTTCACAGTGATAAGATGTAGCAGAAATTATTCATCTCATGGTAGGCTGAAGAAGAAAAGAGATTAAGCACCAGTTGTAACCTTTAAAGGTATGCCCCAGTGGCCTACTTGAAGTGCTTCCTCTTGAAGCACTTGCCAGAATAACACCACCATCTGAGGACCAAGTGAACAAAACAGGAGCACGCGGGGGACATTTCATACCTGAACTACAGCAACATCTCTCAAGAAAAGATACATTATCACCAAGAAGCATATGAGGAAACAAAAACTTCAACATCACCAATCATTAGGAAAATGCAAAACAAACCGTAATGCATTTAATATATTAGCTCATCCCAGTTAGAATGGACACTACAAAAATAGAAACATAACAACAAAAAACGTTGGTGAGGCTATGAAGAAAGGTGAAACTTTTATGTCCTGCAGATAAAAATGTGGATTAGTGTAGGAAGAAATGAGTAGCAAGAGTCCTCGAGCACACAGAAGTAGAAGCATCAAATGATCTATTTATTGCACTATTGTGTAGAAATCCAAAGAAAATAAAATCAGCTGATGGAGGAGAGATAGCTGCACTCCCATGCTATGGTAACACTATGAACAATAGTCATAACATGGAATCATCTGACATACTAATCAATAGACACATAGATTAAAAAGTAGTATTTGAGGACATTGTGCTACTGCCACTGGGTTGATAAGATTAACACTCATGGTGAGACCAGAGAGTACTAAGCAGTTTATAGAAATTCAAGTCACTAGAACAGTCACAAGATAGAGATAAAGGGAACATATTTTGGTCAAGAACTAAGGGCTTTGATAAATGGAGCAAGCAAGGGGTCAGATGGAAGCAATTAGTTGAGAAAAAGGATGACATAACTGAATGCCATGGAACTCAGTGGAGGGGTGTGTGCATGTGTGTGTGTGTGTGTGTGTGTGTGTGTGTGTGTGTGTGGAGAGAGAGAGACAGAGAGAGAGACAGAGAGAGAGAGACAGAGAGAGAGAATATGGAGAGAGAGACAGAGCTAGATAGAAGTCACATTGACAGAGAGAGCAAGATGAAAACCTCACTTCATGTCCCACACAACACAGTAGTGTTCCATCTATAGCAGTGCATGTATGAACAATGTTTTTCTTTTTATTCATCAAAATTATTCTAGTCTATGAATACATTTAAATTATTTACCCATTCACCAATCGAGAGCACTTTTACTTGGGGTGATTTTTAATAAAGCCACTATAATTTTTTTCACTTGGGTTTTTATATGGATTTAAGTTTTTATTTCTCTTGGGTAAATACATGGTATTTTCTTGATATGACATTGATAACACATATCTGTGTAAGGCACCTGCTGAGCTGCCTTCCAAAGCTGCTATCCAATTCTGCATTCTCATCAGCAGTGTGTGGGACCTTCAACTGCTCTGCAAGTTTAGGTATGGAGTGGTATGGCATTATCAGTTTCTTGGCAATATCTAATGTATCTAATGTATTTCTAGTATCCTATCATGTTGACCTCTTTCAGATTTTAAGCTCTACCCAGAAAGGCTTACACTGTAATGTCAACCAATGAATCCTCATCGAGTAGTGCCTTCTACTATACTTTCTTCAATAAATACTTGTTCAATCCAAGAGTCACAGAACCATTATGACCAAGAAGTTAGATAACCCTATCTTCATTTTCATTCCTCCTGGATAAACTTTCATCAAGGGGACAGGGGGTACAATAGGAAACAAAAGGCGTGTGGACACTACAAGGATCCCTTGCTTCATGAGATACTCACATATAAGAACAGAACCTTGGAACCAGGTGATACATGGTCATTAAAACCTCACCAGAATGAATAACCCAGAGATAGAGATCATCAAGAAGATTCAGCAATGCTGACTAGCTCTCTAACAAGGAAGTGCATACAGCAACCAATCATTCTTTAGCAACCTTCAGATTTCCCAAAGGCCAATCAAATTAGTCTCCATGTTCCTCGTCCCTCTTCCCCATTCTTCATTTCTTTCTCTTTGTCGTGATCAGCAAAAACTTTTACTTAACAGTTATTAAGTACCAACATGGTCCTATAAATTCTTTGAAAAGAGTTATACAGTACTCAAACTCAAAAGGTAAATGCAATTATTATTATTATTCCCATTTTACAAATAAGTTATTATGAATTCTGATTATAGCTTGCAGGGGGCCAAATCCAGCCTTCACAAATGAGCCCTGAAGTCTGATCTGTCCAACACCAAAGTCTGAGTTGTTCTCTTTATGGAGCCATTTGCTCCATGAGATTTCTTTACAACTGTCTTGGAGTTCCTTTCATCTACATTTGCTTCCAGTTGGCCTAAATCTTTGCCCATGAACACCAAAGACTAGCCTACTATAGAGAACAATTAGATAATCTGATTATATGATTCTGGGAATTAGGAATATCCAGATGCCCTAAATTCTCCCTGACACACTAACACACTATATTCTTTTAACTTAAGATTTGGCTCTATGGGGCTGGAGAGATGGCTCTGTGCTTGCTGCACTTCCAAGTAATCTGAATTCAGCTCCTAGAGCCCATGTCAGTGACTCTCAACCACCTGTAACTCCAGCTTCAAGGGCTCTAATGCCCTCTTCTGGCCTCTGTGGGCATCTACATATACACACATACACATACATAAAGATAAAAACATTTAAAAACCTTTAAAGATTAATATCTATATTTAATTAAAGGGTTGCCACATTAAGGTAACATCTTAGGTGGTAATAAAGTTAACACAGCAAAAGAAAATCCAAGAATAAGTTTATAATTGCAGAAGAAACACAAGGTGTGAGTACCTGAGAAAATAAAGATGTAGGAGAAAAATGCAAAATAGGAAGTCTACTGTCAGCAAAGATACAATATCTGATGTGTATTTAGTGAATAAATGAATAAATAACAGATAACCTTGAGCCAGTTTTCAAGTTTGGCCCACTGGGAACTCTGGCTTTTCTTCTGCTCAACATTCTTTCTAGCAGAGTGACAGATGAAGGAGTCTCCCTGCCATCAGTATTCCCCTTCAACTTAATCAGTTGGGAAACACTGATGAATGGTGACTCTCATTCAGGAGGAAAGTTAAAAAAGTAATTGTCAGGTAATTCAATCCTTGCATCACCCTTGATTCCACTGAGTTGAACACAGTGTTATTCAAAGAGACCATGAAATGAGTTGTAAATGCTGTGAGAGTCAATGAAGTCCAACACATTTCTCCTCCAGCACTTTTCTCTTACGTTTTGTAATCAAATGTACCAAAGTAAACTTGATTCATTGAATTTATTAATATACAGGTTGAAGATGCAGAGTGGCTGGGAAAGGCAATTCCCTCATTCCCCTAAATCACAAGAGTTTAAGTGTCAAGTCCAGAAGAGACATGAATAAAGTCTATATCAACATAAAGACTGTGATGCTTGTGAGTCGCACCTGAAACCAGAGCACTAAGGCTTGGGAATTTACTACAAACGAGGAACATCTATACTTCCAGTTTTCCTAACTCTACAGTTAAGTTGAAAAGGTGCTTGCACATACCTTTCTGTTGTAGTTTGTTTTCTGTTGCTGCTGTGATATATATAATCTCATGACCAAAAGAAACTTGAGGAAGAAAGGGTTAATTTGGCTGACACTTCTAGTTCGTAATCCATCGTTGAGGGAAATCATGGCCGGAATCTGAGGCAGAAACCACAGAAGGATGTTCATTACTGGCTTATGCCCAGGCTCATATTCACCTACCTTTCTCCTAGAGTCCAGGACCACCTGCCTAGGGATTGTACCACCCACAGTAGTCTTGGGGCCTCCTACATCAATTAGCAATCAAGAAAATGCTTCCACAGACGTGCCCACAGGCCAATCTGATGGAGGAAGTTCATTAATTGAGGCTCTCCCTTTGCAGGTGTGTCACGTTAACAACCAAGATTAGCTATCACAGGTGTTTATATGCCCTTCTACAACATCAGTGGGGGCTAAGACGTTAAGTTGAAATCAGGATGAAATATGCAAGATCAGAATTAGAGGGTGAAACTTGGAAAGAAAGATCAGTTTTGTACATGTCTAATATGTATATCACCTCTTGAACATTTACATAGAGATATGCAGTGAAGAACTAATGTAGAGATTTTTAAATGCTGGGGCCTGGACATGCATATGTGGATGTTGTAAATTGTAACTAAAATCAGGAGAATGCCGCTTCCTGTCACTCAGGATACACTCGGCCTCCCTGAATTCACCAAACACTGTACCAGATTACACCCCAGGACAGGTGCAAATCCTTGACCTCTTCGAGGCTCTTAGGCTCATTTTTGGTCCCTCACCATCTCAATTATTCTGAAACAGGGATATATTTTCTTGCTCTTTTCAGTCTTTTCTTAAATTCCCTTAACTAACTGTGAGATAGACTGGTCCTCATGCCTGTTCCTTGAATGTCTGCAATGTAAGCCTTATCCAGCCCTGCTGCCTCAGTGGACGAATTCACTGGCCGGCCATCTTGTCCTTATGCAGGGATGATGTTACCTACCTGAGCGTCATGCTAAACTCAATCTGTAAGACCCATGACCATCTAACCTTCAATCTCATGCTCACCAAGCTATCATACCAGTAATGTATTGGTTATTTTAAAAATTTACTTCACAGACTATCCCTCCACTCTATCACAACAAAACACCATGGCAACACAGTCTAGCCCCTGGTAGAGATCATCTAAGTTTTTTTTTTTTTTTTTGTCTGTTTTTCTCTGCCTTAGCACCTACTCAAATTTAATCTTTCTGGCTTCTTTTTCTATAGCTGTGTACTGCTTTCTCATAAATTTAAAATCTTTCTCTTCCTTGATGCTTCTGATAAGTCTACTTAGCTCTTTTGCACCCAACTGCAATACTAGGTTGGGATTCCCACTCTTGGGTAGAGAACTGCACACAGGTAGGAAGTTTGTCTGGAACACTGGGCATGACACTAGTGGGGAAATGGGGCTGGCTAGGCAGAAGTAGAAGCAGAATTGCAATGCTCTTACAAGGGTTGGGGGGCTGCTTCAGTCTTATTGGGATTTAGACACTGGATGCTACCTTGAAATTATTGCGAAAGGCTATAGGGTAGGGCCTGTGAGAACCCACATCCACCTGGCATTGGGCACAGACCCGTTTAACTAGGAAGAGACACAGGAAGCAAAGCAGCTTTGTGAGATCAAAAGCTACTACAGAGGAGGGAGCACAGTCAAGGGTCTCAGGAGCTGAGGGAATGACTATTGGCTCTTGAGGAAGAATCTAAGTGCCCTAGGACCTGCCTCCACCCACCTTATCTACTATTTGTCTGATGAGCCCAGCCCATTTCTGGCTTTGTCTTAAACAAGGCCAGGTCAGCTTCCTACTGAGAGAAAAACCCTTCCCTGACTCTTTTTTGTCCTAATATATTACCCACTCAAATACTTGTGTACACATGTATAAACATACATGCATGAATATATGTGCATGTATATGATTGTTGTCACAATCACTGGATGCAGAACAAGACTTGCAATACTAAGTGAATCCCATGGATTCAGAAATCAATGAGTTATTAAAGTATAATGGCTATTTCATTCTAAGCTATTCTAGTCCACTGGGAAAGCTCAGGTGCTCTTAAGACTATAACAGACACACAGAATCCATTACAAACAATTTTGCTACATAGTTAATATACTTCAATAAAAACTTCATGGATTTCCCCAAAGACTATATATTGAAATTTGCAATGCCTGTGAGTTAAATTTTTAAAATAACTTCTTCAGTATGAAAAAGTTTTGTGTTCTTTATGAAATATCTACTTTCCAACTTTTGAATTAAAAATAGTCATTTTCAAATAATCACTGTGCAAACCATGAGGAAAAGTATAATTTGTTAGTAATATGGATTTGAAACCAAGTTCTTTGTGATCTTTTATGAGTTAAAGACCCATTTGAACCTATTTTTTAATCTGTAAAATGGTTATGATGAATAATGGAATTTACTTCAAACATTTAACTAGAACGTTAGATGGGGTTAAGAATAAAAGCAAATATTAATTACTGCTCCCTTTGTTAACTGTATTACATATATTTTCTCATTTTTTGCTATACTAGAGCTCACAAAAGTATATACTGTTACTGTGTCTATTTGGAAGAATAAGCAAAGTAAAACTTGGAAAGATTAAGTGCAACCCCCAAGGCCACACACCACTAGTAACCCTCAGGTTTCCCCAATTCCATAGACCATGATTTAATTCTCTTCTGCATTCCTATAGAAAAATGAAATACTTGAAAGTGTTTTAAAGCTGCAAGTCCCATTTTAAATGTCACATTGTTTTATCCTTCTTCTTTGCTGAACTTTTTCCTTGGACCTGTGTCTGTGTTGAAAGGGGAGTTAGAGCAGGTTGCATCAGGTCAACCAACTTGTTTGAACAATTCTTCCCTGAAGTCTGGTACTGATTAGAGGCAGTCTGGGGGTAGAAACAGCATTTTCTGATGTTGAGAAGGACAGACATGTCTAATTCACATTTGTGGGCACTGCTGCATAGCAAAGTCTACTAAGTCCAGGTAGAAGCTTTAACAGTATTTATACTGAGGTGTATCACATGGTTTGAATGATAGTTATTCCTGATTTATTTGTAGGTTAGTGAACATCCAATGATAAGATCTTGGTCCTTTCTGTAAATTCAGACAGGCTCCACTCTGTAAATAAACTTTGTTATTCCAGTGATGTAACTGGGTAAGCTCAGCCTAGTTCCTTTTTTAATTATTCTATTTCACCATGCCTAAAAAAAAATCCATTTCAAAATATATTAGAACTCAGTCCAAAAAAATAAGCTATTCACCTGTAAAAATAGTGTTGAAGGGATTTTAGAGAAATTCAATTGCATTTTTTAAGACACAAAAAAATCTTAAATTGCTCACTTTATTT
The DNA here is from genome assembly GCF_000622305.1 of Nannospalax galili. Lineage (NCBI taxonomy): Eukaryota > Metazoa > Chordata > Mammalia > Rodentia > Spalacidae > Nannospalax > Nannospalax galili. Next base: position 4,955,704 of record NW_008360332.1, read on the forward strand.
TTCCAAGGTCTCTGAGAACTCAAAAGAGGAGCTAAACAGATTCTGGACTTTATAAAAGAAATTAACTTCCCAGATTAATATATTGTTTGCCAAGTTTCAGTTTAGAGTGAATTTTTACAACCAAGTTATAAAACTCTTGAAAATACCATAGGGACTTAGAATGGAAAAGCTCAGAGAACTCCAATATATCTGATGATAACCTTAGAGCCAGAAACACATGGTGAGATTGCTATCCCAAATGGAAAAAAAGGGGGACACAGTCAGTTCATATGGTAAAATAAATGATATGTTTTATAGCATTCATATATTTTGAAAGGCATGCCATAGGGTATTCTGTAAAACTTTATTTGGATCTGTGGGAGACTGAATGACTCATTGGCTGGTAATGGGATACAGAGCTCTCTACTCCAAGGCCACCAATACAAATCTTCCTTGGGAAGAGTGTGATATAAAATTGTTACAGTGGATCAGCTTTTTTTAATCCCCTCTCTCCACCTAACCCCCGTGCTGCATCCTCTTCCTGAAAGCCTCCAATCTTGGAGCTATTTAAACTTGAAAGTTATGTACATTTTAATCAAGTAAAACATGAACACTTCTCATTTATTTTTTCTCAGATCAGTCACTAAATAATTTGTGCAAACTTTAGTAAAGCCATCAAGAATTCAATGTCAAGTATCACAGTTCATTAGCAAATGTTTAATAAGCCCCCTTGGTGCTTAAAATTCAGCTTAAAATACAAGGACACTGTCCATCTAACAAAAAAATGGTACAAAGAAGCAGGAACTAAAGAGAATATTAAAAAGCAGGACAGGAAATGGAAAGACGTTTACTGGGCACACTAAATAGATTGAGAACCAACTGAATACCTCTATTTATATAATTTGCAATGCTCATAAAAATCCTTTAAGTACTATTCTTTGTTTAGAGACTGATGTCTGAAGAAACTGGAGCTTAAAGAAGTGAGGTTGCTCAGTGTTGCACAGCTTGCAAAAGAGAAGGCCGAGGATCAAACACAAACCTATACTACTCTGGTGTGTCCTGGTTTCCACTCTCAGTCTTTCAGAGTATGGCAAGAGCATAACAGTCATTGCAATATTTCCCCAGCATACTAATACACTTATATTGTTAATGAATATACCCTATCTAGTTTTCCAGATACAGTATTCTATCCTTATAAAGCATCTCCTCCAGCAATTATTGATATCATCACAAATCAGTCAGGTCCTTTAGAACCTGACTCTCTGTGTCCCATGGAGGTTCGCCTCAGTCATGATTAAATCAGACCTCTCATTCTATTAATAGAAAATTTATTCACACCTTTTCTTTTGTCCTCAAAACACTGACTCCATCAGCTTCTTACTTAAATTGTTCATCTTGACTCTGATTCAGACATATCCAGAAAAAAAATGGGCTAATTCTTTGAAAAACAGAGTCTACAAAAATTCATACATGGAGAAACAGAAACAGCCTTACTTCATCTAGTAAATAGCAACAACCACTAACTAATAATCTTCCCAAACTGAAAACACTAAGCCCAGGTAGGATAGGTAATAAAAGCCAACAAACATTTAAGGAAGAAGTACATCAGTTCTACACAATCTCAGAAGGTAAAAACAGAGGTACTAAGACTTAATGTATTCTATGAGGCTAGCATCACCCTAATATCAGAGGGAGGCAAAGATATTAAATAGCTATAACCCAAAAGCTTGCATAAACATAGATGAAAAGCATGAGTCAACTCCAACAATTTATAAAATAGAATTATATTTTATTTCCAAGTAGGATTCATATCAGGTATACAGTCTCACTCAACATTTGAAAAATCATTAATCCATTGAGTTAACAAGTTACAGAGGAAAATATCACTGTTGTGGTTTGAATGCAGTGTCCCCCATAGGCCCAAGTGTTTGAACACTTAAGTTGGTTGGTAGTGCTGTTTGTGGAGGTTCAAGAGGTTTAGGCTGGCTGGAGGAAGCACATCACTGGGGGCAGGCTCTAAGAGTTCATAGCCCCATCCCATCTCCAGTGTCTGGCTTTCTGCTTCCTGTACCTGCTTAAATACAAGAGCTCAGGTTTCTGTTCCAGTTGCCCCCTGCCATGCCAGCCCACCATGATGGACCCTGATCCTTCTGGAACTATAACTCCAATAATCATTTACTTCCATAAGTTCTTTGGTCATGATGTTTTATCATAGTGACATAAAAGTAATGAATACAATCACACAATCATTTCAGTAGATACAGAATGAATATTTGACAAAATCATACACCCATTTGTGATAATATCAATAAACTAGGATGTAAGAGAATTTCCTTAATTTAGTAAAGGATGTATACAAAAAAATCTAGACCTATAAGTTATATTTAAAGATAAGAAATTTGAAGCTCACACACTAAGGGAATAAAACAAAGGCTTCTTGCCTTCTGCCTTTCTACATGAAACTAGTAGTCTTAGTTAACGCAATAAGACAAGAAAAGGAGTAAAAGATACAGACGAAAAGAAGAAATAAACAAAAATGTCTTTTTTCACTGATGACATGACCATTTCTGTAGAAATTCCAAAAGAATTGATTTTTAAAATGTGAGACTAATAAGTTATAATCATAGCAAAGTTGCGGCATGTGAGGTGAATATAAAAAGCCAGCAGTTTTCCTACATCTGAGCAATGGAATTCGAAATTTAAAAAAGCAATATCATGTACTTTATCACTTCCAATTATAAAATAATTAGGTATCTCTCCAACAAAAATTACATTAGATATATGCATAAACAAAATCACAAAACTTCTAAGATAACAGCGCCACTCTGTATGAATGGAGAGTGTGACTTAATATTTCCCAGACTTCAGCTCTTCCGAAATTCAGCAAATCTTATTCCATGTTGATGATTCAATTGCCAGAACACCACCTGATGCTCTGTGTCCCGAGAAGAGAATGTGATGCAGATGTTCCCTCCATAATTGTGGCAACTCTTTCCTTGCTAGGTCTTTTCGGTTCCCATTATCGAACTTCCTCTTCTGTTGACTCTACTTTGATACAACCTGCTAACACATCATTTCATGAATTCTAAACATTATATTGTCCCAGGATTCAATCTTCTGTTCCCTTTTCTTTCTCTATACACTTACATCTCAGATAATCTTATCAAATTACATGGCTTTTAGTAACACCTAACAGTAGCTATATTTAGAATTTCATCCCAAAATTTCTTGAGCATTCAACTTGCAAATGTATGTTTGTGTAATATTATGACATTTTCACTTGGGTATTACACTGCTATCTCAAACAAAACATGATCATATATGTGTATATACATATGTATAATATGTACACATATGCACACATGTATACACAGAAGCATACTTCTCCAACAGATTTCTTCATCTCAGTAATTGGCAAGTTTAAATAAGGTTCCAAAGCAAACCAGGAAAAAAAAAATCAAAGAAAGTTCTAGGAAAATATAAGAGTTGGGGCTGGAGAGATGGCTCAGCAGTTAAGAGCACTGACTGCTCTTGCAGAGGACCTGGGTTCAACTCCCAGTACCCACATGGTGGCTATGAACCATCCTTAACTCCAGTTCCAGGGGAATCTGACACCCTCTTCTGACCTCCACAGCATTGCACGACACTGGTGCACTCACATACATGCAGGCAATACGCTCATATACATTAAAAAAAATTAAATAAAAAAAGAAAATATAAGAGTAAATAGAGAGACATAAACTGGGCATAGCCTGGCTTCTTTGAGGAAATGCAAGGTCATTATGGAGTTAAAAGAGGAGTGAGTGAGACACCAAGTATTCAATGATTTTTACAGACTCATACCTAAACCATCAGCAAAGTTAAGTCCATTGAAATTTATCTCAAGTCCAACCTCAACGACCTCAGTACAAACCATCTCATTTCCTCACCTCCTCCACTATAATAACCTTCCAATTGGTCATGACTCCTAACACTTGCAGTCCTTTCTCCACACAGACTCAGTATAAAAAGTAAGTGACAGAGCACCTTATATTTCTGCACAATGAAAAGTTTATCCGACATTTTTACCATGTAGATGAAAGATCTGACGTGACTTAGCTCTAACTACCCTTTTTAATACCACCTGCTGTTGCAGATCCCTCACTTGCACCACCTCAACTCCAGAGCATCCTTAGCCTCCCTCAATAGGCCAGGATCATGTCACTTTAGGCCTCTACATTTCCTGTTTCCCTTACCTGAAACATTCTCTTTGGAACATTCATTTTGCATGACTTCTGAGCCTCATTTAGATGTCTTCTCAGATGTGACCTCATCATTCAGACCTTATTAAGCATCCAATTTGTAATTACACCTCTGGCATCCTCTACAGCCTCATCCTGATTTTATGTTTTGAGAGAGCATTCATTGCCAATTGCCATTTTAATGTGTAACATCCAATACCATGATATTCCTATCAAGGTAGTCATTGAATATAGAGTCTACCCAGAGAATTCATCCAATTACTTTTACCTAATTAGCTATGACCACACAAGACATACTTTAATGGGCCAGCAACTTGCATTAAACCCCAAATGTGAAACTGTGAGCACAGAGGTATAGATTTCATTTTCCATGCTAAAGAATGCAGTGCCATAGGAATAATGGACAGGTACTTGGGTAGCCAAAGAAGCTTCCAGGCATTCTAGAAGTGCCTAAACACCAAGAACTAACAAAAGCTGTTACACATCTCCCACAAAAGGTCACTAGAATGCCGTCCTAACTCTCACAGTGGTGTTAGGTTTGCCCACTTGTCATTTGTTTTATTTCTGGTTTTCAATTCCTACATTTGTGTTAGGACTTCATAGCTGTCTTTGAATTTTGTTCATCTGAAGCCAGAGAGGGCCTAAGTTAAGGCACAAAACTTCTGTAAACCAGTAAAACCAATGTCCTAGTTACTTGTAATTGTCCAATGTGACACATTCCAAAGTCACGGAGAAGAGAAAACATCAATTGAAGCAATGACCAGATTAAATTGGCCTGTGGGCATGTCTGTGAGGGATTCTCTTGCTGATAATTGATGCTTGACATAGGAAGGCCCAGCGCACTGTGGGCAGCACCAAACCCAGGCAGGTGGCCCTGAGCTGCATAAGATAGCCAGCTGTACATGACCCCAGGAATGAGCCGGAAGCGGCATTCTGCCATAGTTTGTGCTTCTGTTTTCAATTCCTGGCTGAGTTCCTACCCAGACTCCCTCAGTGAGAGACTGTGACCTGGAAGTTGAAGACAAATAAGCCTTTACCTGCCATAGGTTACTTTTGGTCATGGTGTCTATCTCAACAGAAAGTAAACTAGAACAGTGAAATTTGAGTTTTCAGTGATCTACAGAACATCTCCCTATTAAATAAGCATGACTTTGAAACATCCTTCGTATTTTAATTTCTTCAGCTGTTTTATAGTCAGTTATTGTTGTTATTATTATTAACGTTCCATCTGCTCCACTGACTTGCAAACTCAACATTCGAAACCTGCTGAAGCCTATCATGGTCCCTGGCTTGTTCAATTTACTTTTATTATTAACATCATTATTGAGTAGTTTCCCAAATAGCCTGAGTGAATCATTTTCAGTCCTTTATAAGCTAGGTAGGTAGGTAGGATTTTAGAAGTCAAGTGTCTGCATGTGATTAATGTTACGAATTTTTGCCAAGTGCATCAGATAGTCTTTAGCCAAACTTCACCATATCATTATTTTCACAGAGAGAATTTAACATACAGAAAATTGCTGATGGGGTATTAGAAAACTAAACAAGCAAATGGTAATACCAAGGTTTCACACAGGTAAAAACTTCACACACACACACACACACACACACACACACACACACACACACACTCACAAATTACTCCCAAGGGTAGGAAGACACAGAGAGACAATGTCTGAAATTTCTACCTTAGAAGCTTAGATCAGAAAGCACACAGAGCTGGGCCTCAGACCCAAGGGGGGTTGTTGGTGAGAGGCAAAGATGAAGCTTGCTCTCCGTATTGGAAAATCTGCAGCTGCATCATGGGTGGCTGCTAGAATGATTGGCTCCCAGATCTGAATTCATGCTGATAAGAAAGGAACCAACGTGAAGGAGCCAAGCTCTCCTACTCCAGGAAGCCATTCTCCATCTGGGAACTGCTGCAGTTATACCTGTATTCAACTGTTGTTTGTCTTTATAATAAACCTTTGAGATCCATTACTGTTTCTTTGCACTAACATTTAAAGCCTGGCACACAGTAAGGATAAATTCATAAATAAATGGATAAAATATTTCCATTCAACGAATCTACCCAAGAATTGTAGAAGTTGTTGGAAAATAAAAAACTCTGGGGGCTGGAGAGATGGCTCCGTGGTTAAGAGCACTGACTGCTCTTGCAGAGGACCTGGGTTCAATTCGCAGCACCCACATGGCAGCTATGAACCGTCCTTAACTCCAGTTCCAGGGGAATCTGATGCCTTCTTCTGACCTCCATGGCATTGTGTGACACAGGTGCACTCACATACATACAGGCAATACACTCATACACATAAAATAAAAATATTAAATAAAATACATTAAAAAAATAAAATAAAATAGTCCACCATGGAGTGGTAAATGTTATGGGATAAAAAAGTTTGTCAGGTAGCCCTTTGGCATTAACACTTACATACTTATTTGGGCATGTTTGTAGATTTATTTTTAAAGTAGAAGCCATTTTCCTTTTTCAGAATTTTGTTTAAAGGCCTGTGTAAGCAGAAAATTGAATGTTTTAAGATTTTGGACTGGAGAAATAGCTCAGCAGTTAAGAGCACTGACTGCTCTTGCAGAGGACCCGAGTTCAATTCCCAGCACCCACATGGTGGCTATGAACCGTCTTTAACTCCAGTTCCAGGGGAATCCGAAGCAATCTTCTGCCCTCCACAGCATTGCATGACACAGGTGCACTCAGATACATGCAGGCAACACACTCATATGCAAAAAATAAAAAATAATAAAATATTAAAAAAAGAAATAAAATTTCTTGAGCTTCAAAATATATTGCCAAGTGCATAAAATACTTTGCCTAGTTTCCTGCTAAGACTTGTAATTCCATAAGGGGGTTTGATTTTAGAATCATCCTTCACCATTGTAGTGGTCCAATGGAATGCCATTAGATCTCCTGGCTTATTTCTGACATCAATATCCTAATATCTCATCAGGACCTTTTGACTGCTTCTACTTACCTGACCCTTTACATCTGCATCTTAATTGTGACGCTAAATCAAATGGGAGACAAAGATCAGAGCATTTTTCCTCTTTTTTTCCATTGGGCATTGTTTCACAAAGAAGATGTTGAGTGACGGGAACATGGCTCAGCAGGCAAAAGTACCTACGCAAGCCCAACAGACCTGAGTTAAATCCCCAAAACACTGTGAAAGGGAAGAATTTACTCCCAAAAGTTGTCCTCCGGCCTCCACATGCGTGCCTTGGCAAGTGCACACCTGCATACCTGCACAAGCATGCACACACAGATACACACACACCAAAAATAAATAAAATAGTAAAATATGAAAAGAAATGTTGGCATGAATGTAAATAAAGAACCAAGGACAGGGGACTGGAGAGATGGCTTAAAGCTTAAGAGCACAGCTGTTCTTGGCAGAGGACAGGGGTTCAGTTCCCAGCACCCATGTAGTGGCTGACAACCAGCTATAACTCCAGTTCCCAGAATCTGATGCCCTCTTCTGGCCTCTATGGTCACTGCATGACATGAGTGCACTCACATACATACAGGCAAAACACTCATACATATAAACTAAAATAAAAATAATAAATCAAATATTTTTTACAGAAGAACCAAGGACAGAACTGCAACAAGCCAGTGAGTGTATCATTTTGACAGGAAGAAGTGGCCAGACATACTTACACACTGTGTCTTATTACACATTATCTTCCCCTATTAAACCTAATTATACAAAATGAAATGCTTGAGTGAAGATAACACAATGTAACTGTAAAAAGCCGCCTTATCCAGAACTCTCCAGATGTGTGGCACAGGCAGCTTCTACTAACATTCAAAATAATGGGAGGAACAGTCCAGGTAAGAGGGAATGACATAAGGATCTGGAGCACCTTTGGTCAGGCTTCCAAATGGCCTGCTCGCCTCTGATTCAGCCAAATGCTAGTTGCCTTATATAAATCAATTCTATGTGATAAGCTTTAATAAAAGAGACCCGTGACATGTACAGAGGCATTAAATGTAATCTGAAATTTAAATTGCGTTCCAGAGATATTGTAATGCATTAGACTGCATTCAACATTCAGTGCTGTTTTGCTATTTACATATGACAATAAAAGACAGTTAAGCCATTAAATTACAGGACTTTCCCAGAATTGCTCTTCAATTATGATAAAATTAAGCCTTTTGTGTCCTATTTATAAACAGGGATAAGTAGTCAATACATTGCAGATACCATTATATGATAGCCAAGTTCAATTTTCAGTAGTTTCCTCTGGGCTTTGGCCATTTGCTGATATGGGCTGATAAGTTTGTTTGTGCCTGTGTGAGTATGTGTGTCTGTAAGCTGTATAAAATTATCACTGAGGAAGAAGCAAACTCTACAATTCCTAGAGAAATACCAGGTCTAGCATAGGATTTAACTGTATTAAAGACAAATTTTTATTTGAGAGAATGGGAATTTGAAATTACCAAGGAAAATTTAAGCAAAGGGAATGCTCAAGAAATAATACTGATTTTCTGTAGCTTAAATGCAGTTCTGACTTACACCACACACACACACACACACACACACACACACACGAAATGTAATTCATTAAGCTATTCTTATTAATTCTTTGAGAATTTCATTCTGTCTATTCTAGATCCATCCCTAGCTTCCTACTCACCCACTTCCTATTCTTTTGTTGTTGTTGTTGTTGCTGTTGTTCCCAGGAGTCAAATTTGTATTGCCCAAATACTCTAGGGTATAGAACAAGCCCTGAAGCATGCTTGACCTACCAGGGGTCATAGCCACAAAGGAAGTTGACTCTTCCTCTCCTAGCTGCAATCAAATGCTAACCGCTCCTCAGCTAGGGGCAGCGTTTTTTGCCCACTCTCCCTGCCCTCCCAGTAAAAAGCCAGAGTCCTTGTTCTCTGATAATGTGTGAAGATAAGAAAGCAGTTTTACCCCAAAAGAAAACTGACTCCTGCTCCCAGCAGCCATCAGTTACCAATGCAAGTCTGGGCTGGGATTTTTGAGTTTACATTCTGACTTGAGTTTACATAGGATTTGTGTATTCTGTCACCATTGCTGAGCTACAGGCAT
>NW_008360332.1:4965040-5008328 GCF_000622305.1 Nannospalax galili
TCAGCTGATATTTCTTTCCACTCTATGAATCCACTATACAAACACCAAGGCCTCCACTCACCTTTCAATTAATTCTAAAATCCTTTCTTGAACATATTAGAAGCTGATAAAATAAATAAGAGAATTTTCTGGATGTGGTGGTATACGCCTTTAATCCCAGCACTCAGGAGGCAGACACAGGCTTTGTGAGTTTGAGGTCAGCCTGGTCTACATAGTGAGTTCCAGGCTACCTGTCTCAAAAGAAAAAAAAATTTTTTTTTTAATTTAAAAATAGTCATTATAATCTGCACTGTCTACCAAGATGAGTACATCCAAGAGAAAAATTCATAATGCGGGTGATGCAATCTTTGTGAAACTGCCTCTTCCTACCAATTTTACCAATATACCTACACATCACACACTGGATAGAGTATTGGCCACATTCTGATAAAACTATAGAACACATGGCCAATTAGCAGGGCAAAAGCCAGGAAGACTGCCTTGCATTTGCTGGTGAATCTGAGTAAGGCAGGCATGTAAGTGTATGACTTAGTATGTACAAAGAAATTAGGAGCTTGGAGCTGGGACCATCATCACCTACACAAGAGAGCACTTGCATTTATAATCTCATTTCCAGGGCTATCTCTGTCAACACCTTGATTTTCACCAGGAACACTGACCTGTGTGGAATGATATATCTGTTCTGCTCCAAGTGGGCTTGTTCATGACTTTCACAGAAAGCCTGGCAGGAAAGAGAAGAATCTCCATCCAAGATCTGAGCACCACCATCCACATCAGTTTCCACTAGCACCTGCTGCATTGATTTCTGTCCTCAAAGCTAATTTCCAAAGTTAAAAACGTTCTACAGCAGAGTAAGAAACAGACAGAGCCTGCACTGCAGGAGGCAGAGTTGGGAACACGCCCCAGATAAATGCCATCTGAAAGAACAGTCCTTGGTCAGTATAGCAGGCAGAGACTGCAGCCAAAATTCCAACAGTGCCCCAACTTAGTCTGTTCACTCACCAGAAGCTGGGACGGAGTGTCCCCATGCTAATGAGATTGTTGACCCGGGAATCAGTGCAGCCCAAGGAAGGGCAGCAATGACAAAGCAGAGGAAGCACAGGCTCATGGGCACAGTGCCAATGCTGCCAGGGGACCTGCTTCCTTCCAACTTGGGCAAGAGTCACAGAAAGGCACACAGACTTTTAACAAAGCGGTGACAAAATGTCCAGACAGACAGTTTGATCACAGATTTCATCTGGCAGTTCGCCCTTCTCTGCTGGCTTTAGACATCAGATAAAGATCTTTGCTTCTGCTTCTTTCTTGTCTGGTTTTAGGAAAGGTCTTCCAACTGCTAGCTCTCCATTATTTTGACTGACAGTTCAAATTGTGTGAACATCACAATCAATTCTACTGTAGTTTTTCAGATTAACTAACAACTGCCCTTTTAACCAACCAATGACAGTTGTTGTACTAATTACAATGAAACCACCTATTTATAGCTAAAGGTAATCTGTATTATACAGAGCTGTAATCTTTTCTATTAGATTGGATAAACAAATAAATTCATTTGTAGTCTAAGGGGCAGTACAACAAATTTATCAGTTCCCAAACTCTCCTACATATTGGAATCATGGAGAATCTTCAAAGGACTAATGGTGCCTGAGTCCAAACTGAAATATTCTGATTGAATTTTAATGAAGTAAAGACTGCACACAGATTTGTAAAACCTCCCCCTAGTGATTTTAATGTGGAGCCAAATTTGGGAACCACTGATAGTGACTAAGCAAATGTGTCCGATCTAGCTTCCCAAGCTCAAAACAGCAATTCCAGGTAGTAGCTGCTGATCACCCCAAGATGAAAGTGTGTCACTACTACACCAATGTCATTTACTATGAGGGTCATTGTTGTGGTTATTAGGCCTTAAAGCTGGGCTTGGACCATCAGGTGATGTTCTCCCTTAGCAGCTTGCATAGTGTCCTCTAAAACTATGAGAGCTGGTCTTGAGGGAGGGGCTTCCATTGCTCCAAGTCCTGTGCCTGAAGTATGTCCTGTCTTCAGCAATAAGGTCTTGTCATCAAGTTCTGGAAGGCACTCAAGGACTGTGGCAATAGCCTGTGTAATTTGGGGGGACTCTTGGACTACCCCAACCTACAGTTTTCTCCTGTCTAAACTGTTTCTTGTTATATAGCCTTCATATATACACATGCACTCATGAACAGATATTTTATGTGTAATTTTCAGTAGGGTTTTGAACTAATACATTTCCCTCTAGTTTTTCACACCAGCTATTTATTTTATTTTATTTTATTTATTTTTATTATTTTATTTATTTATCTCTCCTCTCTCTCACTGTCTAGCCCTTTTGCTTCCCCCTCCAGTTAAAGCCTTAAAGCCCAGTCAATGGGAGGAAACTCATGTGTGGCACTGTAAAGAGAGCCAAATACACATGGCTAGAGAGGTCATAGATCTTAGAGAAAACTCTAAGGCTGTCACATTCCTAGACAAATGTAATTTCTTACTATATTCTAAATATGGATCCTTATATTTACAAACAAGTATGCCAGTCACCACTCATCAAAGAAGCTTCTTTTGTAACATGGAGACTGTTACAGAGTTCCACAGCTTGTCACACACAAAGAATAAGTGTCTGTGAGATGCTCAACCCTAAGTGACACATCTACAGTTGAACACAAAAGGCCACAAATGGTCAAGGCATAGAAAATAAGAGTCTGCAGAGTGTGGGTCCCTGGAAAGGACTCCTATATTAAATTTCATCCACCCAGACCTCAGGGACCATCGTGGAAGAGGGGGCAGAAAGATTGTAAGAGCCAAGGAAGAGGTGCATGACCACATGGAAAGAGAGTCTTACAGGCTCCTGGGACTTTGTTCATATGCACCTACAGAAATGGTATTAGCATGCACAAGACCCATACAAACTGAAGAAATCAAAAACAGCATAGAACTGGGGAAATGGGCAGCAGGTCCCAACTTTAGCCAAAGAACTATTGGTAGCTGATTACTGCCCAGTGAGGGAGAGTTGATCTTCTTTAAGGAGAGGCTCTAGATAGGATGACTAGACTCCAGTGGATGAAGTTCTATTGAGGGATATCTGGGTATACTAACTTGACTCAGTAGGCTTCAACATATATGATAGAATGCATGAAATCTGGTGGGGGAGGTATAATGTGGTGTGGATGGGGGAGGTGGTATAAAGATGATTAAGATGTTTTGTATGAAATGCACAAAAACTCATTAAAAATATACATTAAAAGTAGGGTAAATTGGGGGACAAAAAAGATAAAATATCATATGTGTTTTAGTCAGAATATATTCTTTATATAGTCTTTCATATCCAGAATATAAATATATAAATGTGTATATAAATATATATACATATATATATGAGACAGGAAAGCAGAAGGAAACTATTTACAGGAAGGAAGGAGACCAAGAAGGGGAAGGAGATATTGGTGAGTGCAGGGGGTTTGAACTACAGAGAAGTACAATGTCCTGTATGTATGAAAATGTCATAATGAAACCCATTATTCTGTACACTAACTAAAAACTAGCAAAGAAAATATTAGTGATAATTTTAATGTCATCTGTTTCAAACTATTTAATTGATAATTTACTGATTACCTTGTCTTAATTTTGCTATTAAGCTCATTTATTTACTCAAATTAAATTTTGATTGGCATGTTTCATTTGACCATTTGAGAAACTACACTCGAGAGATGCCATTATTCTTTTCTTGGTCTCATGTTTGTGCCTTCTAGTCTGCTTTAAATTTCAAATAAATGTGCAAAGTCTTTTAAAAAATAATCTCAGCACTTCCTTGTACTAAGTATTTCATTTAGAAAGATTTCTTCCCCCACTAATAGCAATGATCTCAATTATTTTGAGAAATTTTAATACAAAAACATACCAAAGTGCCTAGTAAAGTGCTTAGTAAATGTTTAAGAAATTAAGAAATGGAAATTAAGAACTGAGTGACTGATTAAACTACCAGCACAATCAGAATGGTGCTACATGTGTTGTTTCTTTATGGATTGCTCAGACTACCTGCACTCATTTGAAACACACTGTCTTAGCTCTTTTCTCATTGCTGTGATAAGATACCCCAACAGAGGCAAAGCACAGAGAAGGATACATTTTAGCTTACGTTTCCAGTGGGAATTAAAGCATCATCATGGCAGGGAAGATAGGGCAGGAGTCAGGGAAGGCTTAGCTAGATGCTGCATTCCCACTCAAGAAGCAAGAGAGTGAGCAGGAAGTGAGCTGGGTTATAAAACCTCCAACCCCACCCCCAGTGAACCACTTCCTCCAGCAAGATTCCACAATCTCCTTACACAGTGCCACCTACTGGGGACCAAGCATTCAAAACACATGAGCTTACAGGGACATTTCACATTCAAACCACAATATTTCTTAAACAACTTGTATCCTTTGTCTAAGGCTGCGGTTAACACAAATGTAGTGGTTAAACAATGTAAATGTATTATCTTAGAGTCTTGCAGCTCAGAAGTCTGACAGAGTATTCAGTACTCTATCAGAGCTGCATTCCTTTCTGTAAATTCCAAGGAGCATCTGTTTCCTAGCCTTTTTCAGCCTGTTTGTGCAGCCCCCACAACATTCCTTGACTCATGACTGCCTTCTTCCATCTTCAAATCCTCAACATTGTATCCCTCTGATCCTTTCCTTAGTTACACCTTCTACTGACCAACAAACCCCAGGTGGGAAAGTTCTCAAACTTTAAACACTCCAGTGATTAGATCAGGTCCACCTGGATAATAAAGGCTAATCTCCCCAGCTCAGAGCCCACAGCCTCTGCCACAGCTGAAAAGATCCCTGTGTCATTTAAGCCAAGATTCCAGGGATTAGGGTGCACTATCAATCTCCCTGTCTTAGAATCATTGTAGCTTTGTATCATATTCTTTCTAAATGTCCACTTGGATAAATCAATCTCTTCTACTTCTTAAAACCTAGCACAAACTCCTTTTTTCAAAATAAACTTCATTTCAAATATTTTAGAAATTACTACCAGATTTGTGCCAATGATGCTTCTCACACCACTTAGTAACTGATAACGCATTTAGGAGTTAACCAATTCATATTCTACTTGGGGAGAGATAAAACTTATTTTCCTCCATGCCCCTCAGAACTCTATTAGGTCTTTAAAAACTTAGAAGATTCTCTTCCTCTTGTAACAGCATTTATTTCTGCAGACCCTTAATACCATCCCACGCCCTGATGAAAAAGCCACTTGAACAGAACTAAGTAATGAGATCCCACCCGGGTTGATCTGTTTCCTGACACTATTCACACCTCTCTGGATAATCCATCATTTCTCTGTGGCACCAATTGACCCTAAAATATTTGGGCAAGTTCCCAGAAACCTGTGGGTCAGCCCACACAGCATGTAAAGGGGAATGAGTATTAGCACCTGTAAAGGCTTTCCTGAGCAAATATCTACCTTCCAACCAATGCTTCACCTTGAGATCTTATCCTGGGCATTAACACCTGCCAGTGATGCTAAGAAAGGCCAGCTTGACCACACCATGCTTGGCAGGTTAGCCAAACCCACATACTCAGTCCTCCTTTGTCTAACGCCCTTGTGGCTTCTCAGACTGGGTCACTTCTCCATTGCTTTGGCCTTCTCTGACCGAGAAGTGACTTGTAACAGTCCATTGTCACTGGTGGAACAGCAGAGATGAGGAGTCAGATCTCACATAGTTTTTTGATGGTGGATGGAAATGGAAGATAAGTTGGGACAGAGACAGCAGAGCCAGATGATTGAAGGCTCTGGATGCTCAATTTGGAAGTGTGGGTGTGATTCATTAAATGATAGGAAGCCATCATATAGGCTCCTAGGTAGGGAAGTGACATGAAGATAGCAATATCTTTGAAAGAGTGATCTGAGGATGCCAAGTGTGATGATTTAGAAGCTAAAACAGAAGCTTGGAGAAGACGATGACAAGAACCAAGTCTTAGCGGATAAGAATCTGCAAGTCTGACAATGTGTGCAAAGCAGACTCAAGGATAAAACCAAGTCTGTTCGGAAGAATCTTTGGGCTTAGTGACTCATTTTATATGGGTGATAAATTCAAGAGACATTTCAAAGATGACTCTAGATTGGAAAACAATGCCAACACACTGATAGAGGTACTGTTGGAACATACCAGGGGCCCCAGAAGGCTGTTTACTTTAAACTCAATGCTGGCTACCACTCATTAGTGATACTTATGTTATTCCCTGATTAGAATCTATCATAACTTCTCAGAGTAGTTTATGTAAGCTCCAAATGCTAACCATCACCCACAGGACTTTGCTCTAAATATCTGTGACTTCACTCTAATCTTATCTCTTACATTTTCTCTGATGGCAAAAATCTTTAAGTGCATTGCATGGGCTGAACTATTCTCTACCTATACATTCAAACCCATGTCTTTCCCAACAAAGAACTGCATATTATATTTATTGCAAGGAATATGGAATGATTTTTAAATCATAATTTTAAAAAAAAACAGGAAGAGCCTCTGTCTTTTCTCTCAGATAGAAGTTATAAGCATACGGTCACCTTCTGATTTCTAGTAGCCAACTTAATGATCAAATGGAAAACTGAGTGAGACCAGTGGGTGGAATGAAGTTGATGGGTCTGGAGCCTTGTTAAATCACTGGCCCACTCAAGTCTAGCCTTTTCCACATCTTGTATTTCCCAGTTATAAGGACAAAAACATCCCTGTACTAACCTAAGCTTATGTTTCTATTTCCTTCAGCCCAGAGTCCTGACTATGTCGTTACCTCCTGAGTGCTCATCTTCATAGAATGGATTCTCTGTACTTTGCCTGACTAACTCCCACCTGTCACCAAGACTTCAGGTTCAGTTCAATAGTGCTTTCTCAAGGGAACATACCCTAATGAATCATTCCAAATAGGCCCCTGTTTGCTGTTCTTTCACATTACCTTATTTTCCTTTAGAGTCCTTCCTAGGATTTATAAGATCTAGTTATATGCCCTCATTTATTTAAGATCTGTGTTGCTTGCTGTTTCCCACAAAACAACAGCTATACCCTTCTGAACTCCCACTAGAATGCCAGTAATGGGAGATTTGTTTAGATTTTAGAAAGGAGTCCACTATGGCTCTGGCTGGCCTGGAATAGAGACCCATCTGTCTCTTCCTGAATGTTGAGAGTGAAGGTGTGCACCATCATACCTGTCAGTAATGGGAGATTATTAAGTTATAAATCCTAATTAAAGAAAGTACCACAAAACATTGACAGCTAGACCTGGCAGATCCAGGATAACTGAATCCTAAACCAAGGGATGAAAGGACAGAAACAGTTTTCTCTATTCTGAAAAGACACGAATTCTTGGCAACATGTTCTGGGAATATAGAAGGCAAAGTCAAGCCCACGCCTTTGAGGATAAAGATTTTCCAAAAATCTTCCTTCCTCCCCACTAAGTGGCCATTCCTACTTCATCCAATAGAAAATGAGTTGTTTGAGGCTTTTGTTTTTTCTCTGATAAGGTGAAAAGAAAGTAGGTAGACATTGCTTGGCACAGTTGAGGGGTGAATACAGTCCAAAGGCCAGGTGACTCTATGCACATGTATAAGTAAATAGTATCTGTTTCCTCCTTCTACAAAGGGTGATTATGCCTCAGATAGAAATAAGAACATTTTCTAGGGACCTTGGTCAATCGGGAATCAAGAAATCTGAATGATTTCCTTAGGAGTTTTCCAACCCAGTGGCTCCACTTGAATGACACTTTGGGAAAGGCCACCCACAGTCAGACTTTCCTGGCTGGGCCTCCATGTCTTCTTGGTTAATAGAAATCAACAACTAAGGCTCACCAGATCTTTTAGGATAGTCTCCAGAACAAAAGGCAGATATCAAACCAATCTGGAAGTGACAAAAATATAGAGAAGGCTGTATGGTGATCTGAAAAGTTCTTAAATGACCATTTTAAAAATCCTCCAAAGGGGGGAAAAATCAAAGAGATATGACACAATGAAATACAAGCAAGACACAGTAGGCAGGAAAAACAGACATTCAGAAGATCCCTAACTCCTTCATAAATCTAAAACATGTATTTAGGATGAGAAACTCAGCATATGCACTGGTTATTTAAGAGAATTAGGCAAGGCTGGGCATGGTGGCATACGCCTTTAATCCCAGCACTTGGGAGGCAGAGGTAGACCGGTCTTTGTGAGTTCGAGACCAGCCTGGTCTACACCATGAGCTCCAGGACAGCTGGGGCTACAGGGAGACCCTGTCTCAAAAAGACAAAAAAAAAAAAAATTAGGCAAGAAGGCAAGATGTGGGGTAGAGAACTTACTAGGCCATTTCAATACAAATACTAAGAATGTCAGTGAAAAAGGAAAAAGTTCATCAGAGTTATACTTCAAGAGAGCTACTTCTCAAACTGAAGTTTCACTTGCCTGTCATAATGGATGACACAGATTGATACCAAAGCACATCATGGTGAAATTCTGGAACCCTAGGAGTTATGCTAAAATACTGAAAGTTTCAGAGAAAAAGAGCCAGATACTTACAGAACATCAACATTATAATGGCTTTGAACTTTTCAACAACCTAGAAGACAGTCAAGTAAGGATTTCAAAATCCTGAGACAATATGGTTCCAAACTAAAACTAGCCATCACCAAGTATGACAATAGAAGAGAGTGTCAGAAACTAAGAGAAACATTCACTTTCTCCTTTTTACAATAAAAAAGGAGGGAGATAAGCTAAGAAAGGGAAAACAGGAGATGTTGGAAATGGAATTTAACACAACAGAAACTTTAAAGGACTCTACAGGAGAGAGATGCAACTCTATAGCATCTTGAAGATTGCCTTGCACAAACAGGGACAAATGCAAAGACTCCAGGATGAGCTCATGAGCATGACATTGATATATTCCCAACAGCCTTGGAATGTGATAAAGAAAAGAGTTACTCATGAGAGATCTAAGAGATAAATTAGCTATAAGGACATGAAACATTGTACAAATAAAATATAAATTATCATTATAGTTATTAATTCCAGAAAAACAAATAAAGTTTCCCAGGAAAGAATACTAAAAGCAAAAATTCCTAAGATTTAGGGCTTAAATAGATGGTCAGCACTATTTTAAGTCATTAAATTTTTAATCTTATTAAATATTATTCATTATAATAGGCCAATGTTGTAAGCACTATGATTATTTTTTGCTACAGTTGAATACATTGAAACACCAGACCATTAAGGAGTTCACTGGAGCCCACCTGGATAGAAAGTTCCAGCCATAGGATTTGAACCCAGGCATAGGCTCTTGAAACAATTTTCTTAATTCTTAGTCCCCAGATAATCATAGTACTTTCTCTATTTCTAATCTAACTAGAATTGAATTGAATTGGTTGAATGTAAACACTGATTACTCACTTAACCCAATCGATACAATGAAAACCTTGGAGAATACGAAGCAGCGAGCATGCCCAGGTACCGTGTGGCACAGTTTTCAGCATCTGTGTTGGGAGTCTATAGCTGCAATGGTTGGCCATGATTGTTAGTGTGACTAAATTTAGAATTACCTAGTAAACACGCCTCTGGCTGTGTTTACGTGGCCATTCCAGACAGGAATAGCTGAAGTTAGGACTCACATTCAACGTATGTTGAACATTTCAACAAGCAGTTCAAAATGAAAATGCCAAGAAAGAAGCAGTATGTGTGTGTGTGTGTGTGTGTGTGTGTGTGTGTGTGTGTGTCTTTAGTTCTTTCTGAGCAAGTGCATCTATTGCTGCTACTAATACTACTGAACACTTGATTGACATTAGACTCCACATAACTGCAGTCATGTTCGGCCTGTGCCCAAAAATATAAGCAGGGCTGAATTAAAAAGCAATGGATTCAGTTGGTTGGCAGAGGAAATTTCAAAACATTCATGGTGTGGAATTGTTACTGTCCACAGTTCTTAACTTGATTCACAGTGAAAGAAGTAGAGCAGAAAGGTGTGAAAAATGTGCAGTTCCACCAGGAGAAGAGCCGGCCAGTTTGAACAGAGTGAGGCAACTCTTAAAGAGAGCAGCACTAGGAAGCTTAATGTTGGAGCCAAGGCATATGCTGAAGGAGAGGCTCTCTTTGTAAGGTGATTAGAGCCATTAAAGACAGGCCAACAGATTTGCATTTAGAGAATGGAAAGTGTGCCTCCAGGACAAGACCACACCCAGCTAAGTCTCCAATTTGTGAAAGGAAAGTTCTAGAGGGGTTTTCTGCTCCTAAAAATCCACAGCATAGAAAAGCTGTTAATGTGAAAGAAGCAGATCCCGGTCCATTCCAGGCTGGCAGTTGAACTTGGTAGTGTTACTCACATGGTGCTGGCTTTAGAGGCCTCGAGGATGCAAGAGCGAAGGGGTCATTGGTTCTCTCCACAGTTTCAGAGAGCCACTCAGGCTGGGAAGCATGCAGCAAGGAGTCCCAGCATGAAGAAGGCACTGACAGGCCACTGTGTGAAGCCGTGAAAGTGAAGCCTGGTTGACAACGGAGACCCCAAGATGTTGGAAATGCCAGAGCCATGAGATACCTGCCAAGGAGAGCTGGGAACAGGGAGTGGTACCAGCCCAAGAGAGAGGTGTATGCTGCATTCAACAAAGCTGGAGGGGCTGAGTCATCTAAGCTCTTGGAGAGTAAAATCCCAAACGTCAGACGCAGATCTACTAGATGAATGTTTTCCCTCTTGGTTTTCAGTCTTGTTTTGGTCCATTATTTTCTCACTATTCCCTCATTCCTGTCTTTTGGAATGGGAATGTGCATTCAGCCTATTGTATGTAGAAAGTATGCTGTAGGCTATGAACAGAAGGCCAGAGCATTTAGGGAGTAGTTTGTTGATTAAGGTCATCTTGTGGAAGATTATGGCAGGAGCTTTGGTAGTGGTATCAGGTGCAGTGAGGAGCAGAGGTGTCAGCGTTAGCAGTGGATCCCGAGGAGCACTGCATAGGAATCCAGATAGATGAAGAAAATTTTCCTCAATGCATTGCCAATGAAACAGAAGGAATTACGGGAAATCATTATTGGCAAGAAGCTTGTTGACATGAGGAAAATGACATGGTTAGTTTCTGGTGGTGGCCTGGTGCCATTTTCCACAGTGCCAAAGCAAAGAAATCATAATATGTAGAAAATAGTATTTCCATGCCCACCGTATAAATTCTGGCCAGATGTTGCCCTGAGGAAAGTGAGCTACTTTGGCTTTGATGAGGAATACAGAGGAGCAAAGGGCTCCTTCCCACTATTGATGAGCCCCGGTTGTCAGTAACATGAATCAAGAATCGAGCTTCGGGACAGGATCACAGACACATAGTATTAGACCTGAAGATAAGTGAAAGGTCACAGTTTAATTTGAAGAAGAGCACCATGTACATGCTGAAGAAGAGAGGAGCCACCTGAGCATTAAAGTGACACCTTCAGGATGTGACTGTGTTCTGGGACAGGCAGGTGAGGGCATGTTCAGTGTGCCAGGAAAGTGGGTGTAGGATGGGCGAGATGAGAATATCCTCCACCTCCTTCAGCCCCTGAAGGAAATTTCTTGTCCTTTTCATCTCTACTCAGGTGACGTGTGATTTATGTGTAGGAGATGTGTGCAGATGGTACCATGCAAATGTTGGAGTGCCATTCTTACAGTGGAGGAAGGGGGAAAAATGTAGATGGGCTTCCAATTGTGCAAGGATACAGAATCTCCAAGTATTCATTGGTGATACAGTTTTCATTGTGGCACAGCTTGAGGGAATGATGGTTCTTTAAATATATATATACTCTATAAGCAGATAAGAGATTATCAAGAATCAAGAAAAAATTAGTTTGGGAACTACACATCAAGAGAAAGATATTTTGAATGGATCATGCTTTTTCTTTTTCTTCCTTCCTGTATTTTCACAGCTCTCAGAGACAAAGTGAGCATACAGTGCTTATGTGAGACTAACACCAGGATTAGATCCACATGGCAGCTGGGTCCTTTCCATCTGCCTTCTCTCTGCCTCAAGAGAGATGGCAGATAAGGGGAAGGGAGAGCAGACTATAGGCATAAGGCTGATGCCTAGGGAAATGCTATTGGAAGGATCAAGGCGCACTTGTTTTCTTACTCCCCGAAACCTTGTCCTCCTTCCATTCTGCAGGAGCAAAGACACTGGAGCATGTCTATCTGCTCAGCACATGCTCCAAGACATGTAGCTTTAGTAGAGCACAGCAGCACAAGTAGAGATCCAGGCTGGGAAGTCGACCCCTGGGGCTTCTAATAGCCATTGACTTTGCCATAAGTGCCTCTGACAAATCAGCAGATGCTGACAAATAAGGCAGTATCAGTCCTTTAGCAAATGGTATCTGAACAAAGCCACATCTGAACTTAGCTCGCTCTGGATGAGAAAGTAGAACCTTGATGTTTTCCTGATAAGAAAAGGCCCATCCTGGGAGTGAAGGGTATGGGCAAATGGTGATTACTTCAAATGGTGATTTTGTCCAAATTAAGTGAATTAATTCCTTATTAGTTACTTTTTGTTGGTGTGATAAAGTACCATGACCAAGAGTAACTTAAGGAAGAAAGCGTTTATCTGACTTAGAGCTCCGTAAGGGGAGTCCATGAGGAGAGTCCATAAGGAGAGTCCATAATGGTAGGGGAAACATGACATTGCCCCAGGTGCAGGAAGCTGAGAGATCATATATAGTCACACAGGAAACAGCAAACAGAAAGTGGGACAAGGCTATGCACTCTCAAAGCCTGCCTTCAGTGACACACTTTCTCCCACAAGGCTATATCTCTGAAAGTTTCCAAAGCTTCCCCAAAACTGCACCACCAACTGTGGACCAGGTGTTCAAATAACCTGAGTCTCTAGGGAACATTTCTCATTCAAACCACCACATTCCACTCTCTGGCCCTCATAGGCTTATGGTCATATCATAATACAAAATGCATTTAGGCCAACGTTAAAAGCCTTTATAGTCTTTAAATTTTTCAGTACCTTTAAAAAGCCTCTTTTGAGACTCAAGGTAGTATCTTAACTGACAGACCATCCCCTGAATAAAAAATGCAAATTACATAATTCCAACATAAACAGCATAGAATATACATTCCCATTCCAAAAGGGAGGATTAGAAGCATAGTGAGGAAACACTGAATCAAAGCATCTGATACATTGGTTTCAATGAGCCTAGATGACTCCCCAACCCAACTCTGCTCCCTGCAACTGCATCTCTCTTGGGCTGGTATACTCCTTTTATGCAACTCCCCTGGGCAGGTGTCTCTGAGGCCTGGCATCTCCAATATCTTGGGGTCTCCACCACCACACAGGTTTCACTTTACAGCTTTATGCTGCACTGGCCTCACATGGCCTCCTTATGGGGACTCCAAAGCCACATGCTGTCTGGCCCTGGCAGCCTTCTGAAACAGCAGGACAGAATCCACACTTCCTCACTCTTGCACCCTTTATGCCTCCAAAGTCACCCTGAGAGCACCCTTCCCATTTCCAGTGCAGGGCAGGAGGCCTGTCTTTACTGGTGGTAATCTCTTTAATAATTGAGGTGTCTACTGTAGCACATCTAGACTGTAACATTAAGCCTCCTAGCATTCTTTTCCTTTCCAAGCTGTACATTTTGTATTTCTTTCTGCCCCACTTGTTCTTTTTCATTGTCTATATGCATAAGAATCATCAGTAACATGCATGCCACAGATTCAATATTATGCTGTCTTGAAATTTAGTCCAACAAAGAAATTGGTCCTTTTGAATTCAGCCTCAGGAAAGTTCCTAGAACAGGGACAGAAGGCAGCCAAATTCTTTGCCAAAATACTGTAGGAATAGCCTTGAGTCCAGTTGCTAATAGACATCTTGTTCCCCTTCAAAAGCTCCTGACCCAGACTTCCACTGTTAACTGTATTCCCGGCACTGCCGATAGAATGGCCATTCTCCTCTGCTTACAGCATTCAGCTGCTTTTTTGATCCACATTTCCGATGTTTTCTACATTCTTCTAAGAAACGTGGTCAGTTTCCTCTCAGCAATCACCTCAGTCCTGGTATCAACTTCAGGGTTAGTTACATTTTGTTGCTGTGATGATATACTGTGACCAAAACAAAAATAACTTAAGAGTTTATTTTAGCTTAGTGTTCCAGAGGGAGCATCCAGAATGGAGGGGGAGGCATGTCAAGGAATCAGGAGGAGGAAGCTGAAAGATCACATTTCATCACATAGGAAACAGAAAGCAAACTGGAATTCAGGCAGGACACAAACTCTCCTATCCCACCCCCAGTGGCATACTCCCTCCACGGAAGCTCCACATCCTAAAGGCTCCAGAACTTCCCCCTAGGCAGCAACTACCTAGGAACCCAGTGTTCAAAGAACTGAGCCTGCCTATGGGAGACATTTCTCTTTCAAACCATCACAAATTTCTTTAAAACAAGCTCAGTAAATTCTGGGTATTATTATTTTTTCCTTCAAGAATCTTTCAGTTACATGAGAGATACAGGTACAAAAATGAGCTACACATGGAAGTCAGACATACACAAAGGTGTATAAAGCATCCTGAGACACACAGGGACTCTTACTAGCAATGAACTGGGGAGATGACCTGCTAGCATTGAGGGTCCAGGCCATGGTAAGGCTCTCCACAGAGGGCTGTCAGGGTAATGGCTGACAATCTTGAAGACTGCCTCTCAGAGCATCATCTGAGATCATTGACACCAAGTCCACGCAGATATTCTTATGATCAGAAACCTCCCTTCCAAATCACTGAATATGCTTTCTCTTATTACGCTTGGCAAAGCACAGTCCTGGTCATGAAAATTAGTAGGCAAAGCCTTCAGACAAACAAGTTAGAAAACTCAGATGAGGTCATGAAAGGGGTACATGTAGAAGGGTATATCCTCTTTGGATTTTGAAAGCACTTAAAGTAAGCCGGGATCCTAAGCAATCATTAAAATAACATCAGAGTAGATTTTATAGGGTACTATGTAAGAAAAATATCTATGCAGATTGGAAACTAGTATTTGTGTGTGTGTGTGTGTGTGTGTGTGTGCGCGCGCACAGAGAAATTTTTCTAGAATAAACCTCAAAATATATGTAACGGTTATTATGCAGTAGGTATTTGTGTAACATTGAGATGATGGGGGTTTTCTGATTTTGCTAAATAAATATGTAATATTTCATGTGTAATTCTTTGTTTGCATTTTTTAATTTTTTATGGATTAGTGTATTGCCTGCATGTAAGTGCACCCATACCATGCAATGCCTGTGGAGGTCAGAAGAGGATGTTGGACTCCCTGGAACTGATGTTGTAGATGGTTGTTAGCTGCCATGTGGGTGCTGGGAACAAGCCTGAGTCCTCTGCAAGAGCAGCCAATGCTCTTAATCGCTGAGCCATCTCTCCAGCCTCAGTGTGTGATTCTTTAAAAGCAAGACAACTTCCTTTTCTTTAAGGAAAATAGCTGAAACCAAAGTGGAATTCTAATCTGGTGACCTGAAACTGTGAGAACAACAGGGCTTCACCCCCAGGTGGGAGGTGGTGACATAGCCCAGAGCTGTTTGCAAGGTGGCAGACCTTGGTTGGGCAAACATCTCAACAGCAAGGATACCAGCAGAGAGCAGGAGCTGGGGCTGAGGCCTCCCTGCCCCTGACGGCACTAGGTTAAGGCATCAGAGACTCAGCTGTGAAAAGACTGAGACATAAAGGACAGAAAATAAAACCAAGGAAGACCATCTTCCCAAGGGATCTGGTGTAGGCCAAGCCCAGAGCCTGTCCTGTGACCCTCCGAGTCCTCTCCAGAGGAAGATCTCCTGTCTCAGGGCTGGAAGTTTCTAAAAAGCGCAAGTTCCATCAGAGTCCTCCATGATCTAAGTGGCAACTTAGGGGCCAAATAAGTTCATAACATACGTACTAACTACTCTGAAAGTATCCCAAATCAGTCTCCAAACTAGGATCTTTCAGATTTTCATATTGTATTTGTAAAATAATGGTATGCTGTCTTACAACCGAGAGATTACATTTTTTTCTTTTCTGCTTCTAAAGTTAATATAATCAAAGGACTTGTCTCTAATACAGTATTTAGAATGTGTGCGTGTGGCCTATTCTGTACCCCAGACAGCACTATCATCCTGTGCCATGTAGTTGTTTGGTAAATGTCATTATGAATAAATAACGATATATGGGCTGCTACTCTTTTACCTAAAATTATATGCGTAATGCAGCTGATCCTGGGGTTGGAAAAACTTTTCACTGGTCCTACATCATAGTCTGTAAACCATGAACATTGAATTAACCCAATAAAAGTGACAATTTTGACCCTGGGCTATACCCATTACTCTAAGGTTACAGCTTGCAAGCCAGCTCAATTTGTTCTCCATGTGGCGCTTTTCTGAAATACTTATCATCTGGGAACCGTATGTAGTGCATATTCTTAATAAATAATAACACATTTTATTTTGGTTTACTGAAAATTAACAACGCATTTGGGAAATTGCTGTTATTGTGGGAGCCTGTTTCTCATTTGCCTTGGAAGCACAATAGCTATCTCAAAGTGGGAAGCCAGAGAGCCAATAGCTGTGGAGGATGGATTTTTACCCCCCTGCTGTTGGTATTCAGAGAAAGCCATGCAGCTGGTAACATTAATGACATCCCATAGACTCAAAAGAGATGAAAAGAAGTAAAACAAAGTTCTAATGGGCTTAACCATACAGAATTGTCATTCTGAGTTGATTCGTTTTGCATTCAAACACAGTAAGTCCACAACTTCCCAACTGAATTCCACCCTGTAGCCCAAACGTTCTGCAAAGCTTCAAGACTTTTAATGGTTATTTAAGGCAGCTTTGTAAGCAGGCTGCTCTCAGAGGGTTTGGACACAGGACTCCTACAGGGACAGCCCCTCTTTACTTTCCACTGCAGACTGTTCTCTGGTGGCCGTGGTTCTGTGCCATTACTTGGGAGTTTCTCCTGCCCTCAAATGCATCGGTTTTGAGATCAGGCTCGGGGGATTAATTTTAATTGGAAAGAAATACACTGGTACAGTGGGTACAGAAGAACGGTGAAGGGATCCAGGAGTGAGGGGAGGGAAAGTCTAAAAATAAAAGCAGAGCTCATTGTCTGCCTCTCATTGATTGTCTACCTCCTGCCCCTTGTTGATTTTGAGGTATACCAAAAGAGAGCTGGTGGGAGTCATACCTCAAGCAGGAAATTACTTCACTGCCTCTAGGGCCACGACATCTTGGAGGACACTGTCCTTCCTTGGACACCAGGCTTGCCAGCCTCGCCCATCTTCTTTCTATTCTGCTATGTTACACATGGTTTCGTTTTTATCCTAAGAGGAACACATTTCCAAACAAGGCTCCCTGTGTTCTCTTGAACTTTGTTTTCCATCTGAATTGTTAAATACACATTCCCATTCCATCATTCATTCCTCCCAATTCTGCGGGTGTTTGGGGCTCAAACTGAGAAGCCATATAATTATTCTTATCTAATGATGCATTTTATATTTCCTGGATTTAGGAGAACTTTCTTTTTTTCTTATATAATCCCCCTTTTCCACATGGCTGATTCTTGATCATTAATGATTCTACCATGTACATGAACACCCAAGTTGAAAACCAAAGTGAACTTTACCTTCTTTTCCTTTCTTCCCTTCCTCTGCCATCTCACCAGTATGCCTCCAAACCCATCCTCAAAAGTGTCACCCACCATGCTGCTCCAAACTCTCCTCCTGAGTTATTATTCCTTCCTAACCCATCTGTTATCTCTCAGTCTCTTCCTCTCAAATGCATCCAACCATGTCACTGAACAATTTTTGAAACATGCAAAAAGTCATAGCACAGGTCTTCCTAAGATGTGTGAAGAGATTTCTATTTTCTTCAAGATTAGAATCATACTTGCAAAGCAGCACAAGGTACTGAAAGCTGGGGTTCCAGAGTCCAATTGTCTAAGCTAATTCTCAGCTGTGCCAATTATCAGCAGCATAATACAATGCTGCACCTTAAATTTTTTGTTTTTTAGATAGCTAGCCTCAGTTGGCCTGGAACTCACTATGGAAACCAGGCTGGCCTCCTCAATCTCCCAGAGATCCACCTGCCTCTGCCACCAGAGTGCTAGACTTAATTTCTTTATAAAATGGGGTGCCTATGTCATAGGGTTATGTAAGAATAAGTGAGATAATACTAATAAACAGGACAGAGCAGTGCTTACATACGCAAAGCACGCCATTTCCTTTACAAATAAAATAGCCCATGGACATCATTGAACCTTTGCTCCTCTTCTGACTCCTGTTCCATCATGGCTGACCACACTTTGCCTACCCTTCACATCAGTCCACTGGCCACATATTATTGTACATGTGCTTATTTCGCTCCAAATATCCTTTTCATTCCTATCCTCCTTATCATCTAGGATATCCTTCTCCATCTAGGACAATTCTACCCATCTACTGGTTTAGCACAGATTTTTAGTGTGTATCCTGTTGTTATATAACTTACCATCTTCACCAAGCTTAAGAGCTCTGAGGAACAGAAGACTTCTTTGGATCATGTGTGCTAACTCCTTATCTAGAATAGTATGTAGGCATCGATTCAATGTTCAAGATATGATTGGCCGATTGGCATTGGAAAAGAGAAAGGAGGGGCAGAGGAAGACAAGTAGAGTTCACTGTTCTCTGTATCAGACAGGGTGCTAAACAGTCTATATGAATGAGTCCAGTTCTTGCAACATCCCCAGGAGGTATGTGCTGTGATTATCTCCATTTGATAGATAAGAGCACAGAGCTAAGATGACTCTTCTGACAGGTAACTGACAGTGGAAGCTGTGCACTTAACCATCTCAAGAGCTTGCCTCCCACTGTGCCCAAACATGCCTTTCATCTCCCTCCCCCAACATCAGTCAATGTAGACTCACGGAATGTCCCTTACAGACTTAAGAAAAGATCTCTGACAATCTTACAGAGGCAGAGCAGGAAGCCCGCAGGCTGCCATGCATAGAATTGAATGCAATTCCAAGTCCCACTAACAGACGTTCCTGAGCCAGTCTCTTAACAGCACTGAAGCTATTTCCTTGCCTGTAATAAGGGCCAGGTGGTGCTCATCCCCCAAATTCTAAAATCATCATGAAGACAAAGGAAGGAAAGTACGTGAAGCTGCAGTTGCTGTGCTTTGCACACATCTGACTTCAACAGGAAGCACTTATGAGCTAGTCTACCCAGACTTCCAAGCTTCCTGGCTTGAGAACAAAATTTAATTAATTATACTGTCCATTCTTGGTGGTTTTAAAGCATAGCCTTAACACTATTTTGTAACACACACGTTTGGTTTGGCTAAGAGACCTACTTCAAAGAAAATGTTTTATGCATGTTTGAAACAAAAGTATTGAGGAATTTTGGGGAGAGACAGGAATCTCTTGAAAATATAAGGAGCAAAGAAAATATAACCTACTATTAAGAAAAGAGCAAATGCCTACATTTGTATTATACAAATAAAACAAAACCTCTTCCAAAATCAAAGCACCAATGAGTGACCTGGTGTTCTGGAGTTTAAGCTCAGCTTTTGAGAAAGACAACTTGAATTAGCTCAAGAATTCTTATCCACGTGTAGGTGAAAAAAACCCAAAGGAAATCTAGAAACCTAGAGGAAAGGTTGAAAAATTTCATGTTAATCTTAATTTAATTTTAAATACCTAATCACATTTGAAACTGGAGAAGCCAAGAACATAGAAAATGTAAAACTTTCTAAAACTGAACCTTTGTTTGACATGCTTTAACTTTATTTTTCTTTCAGTTTTCTGACATTTTAAGAGTACATGATCGAATACCAGCCTGAGTTTTTTTACCCAGAAAATTTAGAAGCAGCTACAAGGAGCTACTTAATTTATCGCTGTAAAGATTGAGAACATTTTTCACATGGTATGATCAAAACTAGGTCAGCAAGAGAAAAGTGTGAAAGACAGAGGTTGTCTAAATATTTCACTGATAAATGACTGATCCAACTTGAAACAGTTTTCACATTTCTCTATTTAGTAATGTCCTCCCTCTTGATATTTAAGGAATATTTAGTACCGTGTTTTCCAGCCATCTTCTATGTGAGCTGGCCAAATATTATAGATGGAGTTAATGTGATCTGTGATAACTTGCCATTCTCTGTAGTCAGAGGGCAAATGAGCCTCCAGCCTTCCCTGCAGACCCCTGGGGCATGCTCTACACTTATTTTCCCTACAAGGTTCCCAATGATAACCAGGTAGAGCCTAGTGGTGGGAAGTATGTACAGAAAACTCCAGGTAGAAGATCCAAGAGTAAAGTTCACCCCAGGTCCTGCTGGGCATTCCAGATTGAGAAAACAAAATAAACAAGATACCAACAGCTAGGGATTTTCTAGGACTGGGCAAGTCCTAGGGTTTCAGATCTTAAAGGAATTGGTTGTATCTATATCTGATGTGTATGTGGTGAATGAAACCCAGCCAAGTAGCAGCTAAGGGAATATAGTCACACAAAAAGAAAAACTGAAGGAAATCACAGAAACGTCTGATTCAGTTCCAGAAAGTCGCTCTTGTGAAACTCTTGGACCCCTAAGAATGGTTTGTGTGCTCAGTTTGGGTTGGCTTTGCTACATGGGGCGAGTAAGGACCTAATTGCATAAACGCTACCAAGCGTCTGGCAGGCTACATGATTTTCCCTTTGGCCTTCCCACACCCATCCCTTCCTACAGCCACAGTTTCAAACCTCAGCCTCCTCTGGTCTCTCCATAGCTCCTCTCCAGAGCAGAGAACCACAACCCTGATGACTGTTAACTGCGTGACTTCTTGCCAACAACCCCCCAGTCTTCACCGTAATTGATCACCTTCCGTCAACACTTTCTAGCTTTGGCAAAGCTTGCCTGAGGTGTGGCTCTGAACTCTGTCAGAAGAATCTAATTGCTAACACCTACTGGATGGACGTACCCCCGACAAGTCAAATTCTCTAGCAGGCCGTTTATCAGTTGTTAGCGTTTCTATAACCAACAAGCACAGAAAGGCTTCTAAGTGAGTGGTTTGGTTATGCATATCTTTCAACACTTCTTGTTTGGAGTCCTGTTTGGGTAGTGTGGATGTGACATTTGACAGCCTTCTAACCAGGAATGCCCAGCAATTTAGGCACTTTCTTCCTAGCAGGCTGCAGAATATGCAATTACAAAGCATGCCTAAGGGACAGATCTTCCTAAGCTTGTAAAAATAACCATGTCTTCATGAAATCCTGTTGTTCACATACTTCACCCAGTCCAGGGAGACAGCAGTGAAGAGTATCATGAACAGAAGGGCCTGCAGGGCCTTTCTTCTCCAACCTGTGGAGATTCTGCAGCCAAAGCGCTCCCCACTAACACCCCAGTTAATTCCTTACCTGTGATTAGAATCTTCTTGAATTTAAAGTCAAGCACACACACAGGGCATGGATGAAGCTGCCTGTGTCTCTCTCATGGCCAGCCAAGTGCAGCCTCACCAGACTCATTCCGAGATCTCAAGTCAGCCTTGGTCTCTTCAACTATCAGGCCTCGACTAGGCTGAGCAGAACCACCCTGGTATCAACTACTCTCATCTTTGAATTTACCTTGGCTATCTACTTCCAGGATAAGCCAGACTCCTTCCTGAGTGCGCTGCAGATTGTGTTCATCACACTTTACCTTCCTTCACTACAAGAAATCTCTAAAGGACAAGTAACTGTGTCTGTGGCATTGAATACCATATATTTCATTTACACAGTGCATGGCATGAAATAAGCCAAGCCCCAGGTTTCTGGGAATATCATAGAAAGCAATATAATGTTTTAAACAAAGGAAATTTGCTTTCTCGAAGTTCTGAGGGCCAGAAGTCTAAGATCAAGGTGACATAGGGTTGGTTTCTGACGTAGCCTCTCTCTGTGGCTTGTCCTTGTGATGTCCTCTTGTGTCTGTACTCCCGTATGTACATGGGAGAGTGCAGGGGTAAGAGAGCTCTCTGGTGTCTCTGTTTGTAAGGCCACCGGTCCAAAACAGGTCCTCAGTGCATATCTCTGGATTGAATGTTAAGTGAACAAATGTTTTATTCTTCCCATTTCTTTTTGCTTAGTGAAAAGATTGTTAGCTCATGAAGGCATGAACCATGTCTTCCCCAGTTCCCATCATGGTATCTGGTGAATAGTCTGTATTCAATACATACTTGCTGGCTTAAGTTTAAGTTCAACCTTCAAGACAAAAGTGATCTGTGGGAATATAGGTATGTGTGAGTATGTGTTTATGAATGTGACCATATGTACATGTGTGTGTATATGAGTATATGTGTTTGTGCTGGTCAGTATATATGTTTGTGTGCAAGAGTATATGTGCTTATATGTGAGTGTGTATGCGCATGTGAATACATGTTTGTGTGGGGGAGTATATGTGTCTGTGTGTGTAGGTTTTCATTGCATATAAAAGGTAACATAATGCCAACCTTATAATCGTACCGGAAGCCAGTTCTAACTCGTAGGCAGATACCTAGCAGGCAAGCTCCAGCTTAAAAATCAATTAAAGAACAAAAGCAAATGAGTTGCTTGCAAATTCTGTGCTGCCTAATTCCTTCCCTCTTTATAATGACAGTGTTTTGTGAAGTAATTTTCTTTTGATAAAAAGAGACCGAGTTCCTTGACCCCAGAAAGAAAAGAATTAGTGATTTCTCTACCTGAGAGTTGACAAACAGCCCTTACATCTTGCTCCCCTGATCTCCAGCAGTGAAACAAATAGACTCTGAAAATAATCTTTTTTTCCTTTGTTAAGAGGTTGGGGGACCACAGAATTTCTGTAGAGTCAGGCCTCTGGGTAATTCCTCATCTTGTTTTTCTTCATGAGAACATCAGGTCCCTGTTGGCTGTCTAGACCTCCCTCCGACACCACCAGTCACACCATTCTCACAGTCAGCAATGCAGAGTCCACAGCACAGTAAGTGCCTGTTTCCAGAGGCCAGCTCATGATCAGTTCTAGCACCTAAGTGGGCAGCAGAGGATTTGTGGTTGGCTACACAGCCAGAGGCTCAGCCAGGAACAAATCACAGAGAATCTTAGAGAGAGTGCTAAGAAATTCACTTTTTCTTCTAAAGGGAATGGGAAAGTGTTGAAAATTGTAAGTAGGAACATAATGTGATCACATTTCTAGTTTATGGCCCAGAGATGAAGAGCATGTACCGCTCTTCCAGGGGACCTGAGTTCAGTTCCCAGCACCCACATCAGCAGGCCCACAATCATCTGCTATTCCATTACCAGAAGAATCCAGTACATCTGGACTCTGTGGGCACCTCTACTCATGTATACATACCCCACACAGACTCACAGACACAGAGAGAGAGAGAGAGAAAGAGAGAGAGAGAGAGAGAGACAGAGAGAGACAGAGAGAGAATTAAAAAAACAAAAAAATAAAATTTTGGGCCTGGAGAGATGGCTCAGTGGTAAAGAACACTGACTATTCTTGCAGAAGACCCAGGTTCGAATCCCAGCACCCACATGGCAGCTAACAACTGTCCGTAACTCCAGTTCTAGGGGATCCGACAGCCTCTTCTGACCTCCGTGGGCATTGCACAACACGGGTGCACTTACCTACACGCAGGCAACATACACATAATAAAAATAATAAAATATTTAAAATAAAACAAAATAAATAAAATTTCTGGTGATGACTAGGAAGAAGGGAAATATAGCATGCTGGGTAAAATAAAGCCAACTTATATCTATATATTGGGCAGTTAACGCCCTGTACACCTGTTGTTCCTGCAGTAGTAGATTAAGTCTAAAGAATCTGGTGGATGGTCTTTCTTTTTTTTACTCCACTGTCATTATCAAATGATGAAATGAAGGTCTTGAGAGGCACATTAATTTCTATTGGTGTTAAACAAGCTTGAACAAACATAATGGCATAAAACCACACAACATTGCCATTGTCATAGCGTGTGAGAAGGCAGAAGTCTGAAGTGGGTTTTACCTTCTAGAAGCTTCACAGGAACATCTACTCCTCTTTTCCAACTTACAAGAAGCTTTCGTTCCTACACTGATGGCACCTTCCTTCCCATCCCTGAGCCAAGTGTATCTTTAATCCATTCTCTAACTCCAACTGCCTCTTGTTTACTCCCCCCTCCTCACTGACATGGACCCTGTGGTTAGATCAGGCTATATAGATAACTTAGAGTAGCCACTCCATCTCAAGATCTTTGACTTAATCACATCTTCAAGATCTTTTTTACTACATAAGATGAAGATATTTAGAGGCTCAGGAATTAAGATGTGGCTGTTTCGGAGAAGGCAATCCTTCTTCTCTCCAGGGTATATGAATGATAGACACATGTTTTGGTGACTTCATTCAAATGCCTCTGATTACCTTATTTTCCATTGATCACCCAAGCAGGCTCTTTTGGGCTTAAGTGTTCTAAAGAGAGAAGTGATGAACCCAGAGTCAGTTCAAGGGGAGCTTGTAAAGGCAGAGGCCCAGTCAGGGTTGAGATAGAGGATGATGGAGACATAAGCTAAACCCACTGCTCTTAAAGCCTTCTCCTCTAATACAGTTAGTATGTAATTGTCATTCATAAGACACCTACAACAACATTTTCTATTTTGAAGATGAAAAATCTCATACAGAAGCAACATGAAGAACTCCCCTGAGGTTACAATATGACTAGGCTGGTCCATCCCATCAGTGACCCCATTTATACTACCCCCAAAGCACCTTCACCCCCATTACGTTTTTAGTTCTAAATTATTTAAATTTAACAGAGCTTATAGTAACTACTGAAATTTTATCCCTGGTCTTTAGCAGTCATTTAATATGAAACTCCCTAGACTCTGAGCAGCCCTGCACCTTGCTCCAGCCCTCCCCATTGCTCCTACTCAATATCTTGTGGCTAGTAAAGAGCTTAGATCATTACAGTCAAAACACCTGGAGGCTTAAAAGAACATTTGCATATCTGTATTGTTGTCACAATATATACAAGATGTTTGTGCTTTCTAAGACTTTGGATAGACACAGCTCATCTCTTCATTTGTCTGTCCCCTGGGCTTTTATTTACTCCTTTGGCTCTCATGACCAACACAGAACATGAAGTCTTCCCTACGATAAGCTAAGAAAGCTACTGAATCTATATCCCCTCATTCCAGTGTCCACAAATCCTCTTTAATCAACCTGGCACACCCCCATACCAGAAGCCACTTCTTTGCTATCTGAGTGGGAGTTTCATTATGGAGGGAGCCATCTCAGTGTGAACGGCCCCCTGAAGTGGAGCCAGCATTCAGGAAAATGACAGGGGCTGAGGAAAGGCTGTTCTGTACACTTTGAAAGAATCACAGCAATGCCACATCAATTAGGCACTTGCTGTTGTCATACAGAGGATCAAGAGGCCCAGCATATCAGACTGCTTCCCAAAGCCTGTCACTCTTCTGAGAAGGCTGTTCAAAGTTTTACTCTTTGCTTTTCGGTTTGGTATAATGTTTGTCCAACTGTAAGGGGAACCATAAGAACTCGGCTGAGTTGAAACAAATAAAATGCCCTTTGTGGCCCTCCCCTGGCTCTCTGTGGGGAGCCCGGACTGCAACCAGGTGATCAAATACACCAGATGCCAGAGAAAGGACATGCTTAAGACTGAAAGGATTTTGTTGACAAAAGAGGAAAAACATGTCAACCAATTTTTCCTTATACAAAGAAGAAATAATTGATGTCTTTCTCACATCCTGTAGACCACAGAGAAATAGGAGAAAACCATCATACTGGGAGTGAAAAACTTAAAAAAAAAAAAAAAAAAAAAAAAGATTTCTTGTGTTTGCCAGAGGTCAGGGTCTGAGCATGATTCTTCCTTGGAAACTGAAGGGTTGCCCATGATCAGTAAATGTTAGTTTAATGGGATTGAATTAAATTATAATGAATTATAAAGATTGAAACTGGAGGCAGTTCTACCTGGCAATAAATTATGGGGGTGTAACTTATTTGAAGACAGTCTTATTTATCCGGTCTATAGAGAATTCAAACACTCAATGTCACCCAGGTTGAGCTCTAAGACATCAAGAATCCTGAGAACTACAAACCCCAGAGCAACCGGAAAACAACCACCAGGAGCAATAACACGAGGCACTGCAACCACCATGAAATATGTCTGATACCTCTCCTGGCCACACTATGCCACTTTATTTTCTTTTGTGGTACGTTCAAGCAAGCAGTTTTGTTTTTTTAATTCTTCAAGTCCATAGGAAGCATTGGAGAGACAGAAATCAACACAACACACATACACACACACACACACACACGCCCTACTATCACCACTAATCATCACAACCACCCCATGCACAGGTAGATGAGTCAAAATTCCATTTTCTGTTTCTTCTGTGAGGCAAGTTTTATGATGTTCTACTCTGATTGCATGAACTTTCTCAGGTACAACTATTGCTTGAGCCAAATGTTCTGAGCTAATAAAATTGGACAAATCAATCACTTTCTATGTCCCCGGTCTTTTATTCAGAACATCAGGCAATAGCAAAGCCATCAGAAAGATGATCCAAGTGCACCAAATGCTTACTGTGCAAACATTCCATTCTCTGAACTTTGAAAAGTTATAAAAGAAGCAAAAAAAGAAATTCTTAGACAAGGGAAGTGAGCACTGGACTGGGAGGTGTCACCCTGCTTATTTTATTCATTCTACTCAGAAAAAAAGTCACATTTAAAATTTGTGCAGTGGATCACAGTGCACAATAAATAACATTTAAAAGTGAATTAGAAACTATAAAATAAGTATTAGTATCAGTACTCAATGACTTCAAAGTCCTAGTAGGAAGACACATTGTAAGCATTTGAAGACCTTAGATTGTGTCACACTCCCAAATGGCTTTTCCAATGTATAACTGAGTACCTTCCACTTAGGAAACACATCACTATTAGATTTGAAAGAATGAGTTAATGGTTAATTAATGGGTGATGTGAGAGCAGTCATAAACAAATGCATTGTCGAGTACATAATAATAGCTTGAAGAGCACAAATGGCCAACATGTACCAAGAGTCATGTGGACAAAATCTTGGTGATGGCTACTTAAAGAATGAAAATAAGATCTGAAAAAGAAGAAAGTAAAGGATTGGGGGGCTGGAGATGACTCAGCAGTTAAGAGCACTGGCTGTTCTTGCAGAGTACCAGAGTTCAGTTTCCAGCACCCACACTGAGTGCCTTACAATAATCTATAACTCCAGTTCCAGAGCATCTGGTGCTCTCTTCTGGCCTCCACAAGCACCTGCACACATATATGCACACACACACACACACACACACACACACACACACACACTCAGACACACACAAGAATAAACTGAGTCTTAGATAAAGTGATGGGATGAGGGAAGAAGGAGGAAGGAAGGGAAGTACAGACAGAGACATGAGGCGATGAGAATCTGAAATTATAAGAGGACACTTGAGTTGGAAGATGGAGGGCCTGGACCAGAACAAATGGATAGGGAAGGTGATATTTTCCAAATCAGAAGATTGAAAAGGAAGATGCTGGATGCCCAGGTGAAGCATTCTGCATCACTTGGTGGACTGGGTGTGCAGGTCAACCAACAAGTGAGTGATAAACATTTTGTGAACCTCATGCCCTACTGCAGACAGTTGCTCAAGGACTTTGCCAATGGGAAGGAGTGGCATACAAACTCGCGGGGGGAGCAATAAACACTTAGTGCCAACCATGTGGGTTTTCATGAAGAAGAGCCTCGTGAGCAGAAGGGTGGGCTGTGACATCCCTGGTAGTCCTTGGCATGGGGGATACAGAGAGTTTGGAGTTGGAGAACTCACAGTGAATTTGTTTGAAAAATAGCATTCTTGAACAGGCTGGTCATCCAGCTTAACTTCTATTTGATTCACTAAGCTCCCACAACACTAGCCCATGCTGACTCTGGGCTCCCATTCATTACAGCGGTGCACATACCTGAATGTTGTAATTGCTCCTTCAGTTCTTGATTGCATTTGTTTCAGTCTCAGAACTGGTTGTCTTTCCCATTGCTATGACATTCCTGATAAGAGGAGTTGAAATAAAGAAGTGTCTATCTTGGCTCACAATTTCAGAGTATCATCCTTCAGGACAGGGGAAGCGTGACCAGGGAGCAGTTCTAGACGTGGTGGGAGGAGCAGAGGAAACTGGTCACATGACATCCACTAACAGGAAGCAGAGAGAGACAAGTGCTGGTACTCAGGTTTTCCTTCTTTTATGCATATGAGGGGATCCCAGCCTATGGAATGGTGACACCCGCATTCGGCATGTCTCCCTCCTCTTTTGAACCTCTCTGGAAACACCCTTATAAACAAACACATCTAAAGGTTTATCTTCTAAGAGGTTGTAAACCCCATCATATTCATAATTAGATCAGCCACCATAGCTTTATCTCCCTCAGGCAGAAAGTAAGATTTAAGAAACCGCCCGCCCCCCTTTGCCGGCCCGATGGTGCACGCATTCAATCCCAGCACTTGGGAGGCAGAGGCAGCTGGATTTCTGTGAAATTCAGACCAGCCTGGTCTACATAGAAAGTTCCAGGACAGTTGGGGCTATAGGGAGACCCTGTCTCAAAAAACAAAACAAACAATAAAAACAAAAAAGGATCCCTGCCCTGTGTCTGTAAGGCCACGTGGATCACAATCCTGTGCTTGTAAGTCAGTGGAGAAAACCCACAAGTAAGTCCCATCATCCCACACAGTCATGTGTTTGCAACTACATCCTTGAAGGATGAGGGAAGAAGGAGGAAGGAAGGGAAGTACAGACAGAGACATGAGGCGATGAGAATCTGAAATTATAAGAGGACACTTGAGTTGGAAGATGGAGGGCCTGGACCAGAACAAATGGATAGGGAAGGTGATATTTTCCAAATCAGAAGATTGAAAAGGAAGATGCTGGATGCCCAGGTGAAGCATTCTGCATCACTTGGTGGACTGGGTGTGCAGGTCAACCAACAAGTGAGTGATAAACATTTTGTGAACCTCATGCCCTACTGCAGACAGTTGCTCAAGGACTTTGCCAATGGGAAGGAGTGGCATACAAACTCGCGGGGGGAGCAATAAACACTTAGTGCCAACCATGTGGGTTTTCATGAAGAAGAGCCTCGTGAGCAGAAGGGTGGGCTGTGACATCCCTGGTAGTCCTTGGCATGGGGGATACAGAGAGTTTGGAGTTGGAGAACTCACAGTGAATTTGTTTGAAAAATAGCATTCTTGAACAGGCTGGTCATCCAGCTTAACTTCTATTTGATTCACTAAGCTCCCACAACACTAGCCCATGCTGACTCTGGGCTCCCATTCATTACAGCGGTGCACATACCTGAATGTTGTAATTGCTCCTTCAGTTCTTGATTGCATTTGTTTCAGTCTCAGAACTGGTTGTCTTTCCCATTGCTATGACATTCCTGATAAGAGGAGTTGAAATAAAGAAGTGTCTATCTTGGCTCACAATTTCAGAGTATCATCCTTCAGGACAGGGGAAGCGTGACCAGGGAGCAGTTCTAGACGTGGTGGGAGGAGCAGAGGAAACTGGTCACATGACATCCACTAACAGGAAGCAGAGAGAGACAAGTGCTGGTACTCAGGTTTTCCTTCTTTTATGCATATGAGGGGATCCCAGCCTATGGAATGGTGACACCCGCATTCGGCATGTCTCCCTCCTCTTTTGAACCTCTCTGGAAACACCCTTATAAACAAACACATCTAAAGGTTTATCTTCTAAGAGGTTGTAAACCCCATCATATTCATAATTAGATCAGCCACCATAGCTTTATCTCACTCAGGCAGAAAGTAAGATTTAAGAAACCGCCCGCCCCCCTTTGCCGGCCCGATGGTGCACGCATTCAATCCCAGCACTTGGGAGGCAGAGGCAGCTGGATTTCTGTGAAATTCAGACCAGCCTGGTCTACATAGAAAGTTCCAGGACAGTTGGGGCTATAGGGAGACCCTGTCTCAAAAAACAAAACAAACAATAAAAACAAAAAAGGATCCCTGCCCTGTGTCTGTAAGGCCACGTGGATCACAATCCTGTGCTTGTAAGTCAGTGGAGAAAACCCACAAGTAAGTCCCATCATCCCACACAGTCATGTGTTTGCAACTACATCCTTGAACACTCTTTCTCATTGTCTTTGTGTGTGTGTGTGTGTGTGTGTGTGCACATCTGATCACCTGATTGTAGCGGCATATACATGTGTGTACTTGTTGGTAGAAGCCAAAAGCTCAACATCAGTATTTTCCCCAATTGCTTTCCAGTTTTTGTTTTTGTTTTTTTGTTTTTTTTTTTTTTTTTGAGACATGGTCTGTCACAGGTAGGTCACAGATTTGACTAGATTGACAGTCCTCCTGACTCTGACTCCCAGGGTGTGCTACCACACCCGGCTTTTTACATAGGTTCTGGGGATCCAAACTTGAGTTCTTGTTTTTGCTTGACAAGCAATTTGTGGACTGAGCTGTCCCTCTCCCTCTCTTTTCATTATTTCTTGAGGGTGGTTTTAAAACGGGTCTTACTCTAGTTTGTTTTTCTGTTACTATAATAAAATACTGACCAAAGCCAACTTGGGGAAGAAAGGGTTTATTTGGCTTACACTTCTACACCACAGTCCATCTTTGATGGTAACCAGGGAAGGAACTCAAGGCAGGAACCTGGAGGCAGGAACTGAAGCACGACCACCTGCCCAAGGGTTGCAACACCCACAATGCATTGCACCCTCTCCCACATCACTAAACAATCAAGAAAATGCCTCACAGACATGCCCATAGGCCATTCCAATAGGAGAAATTCCCCAATTGAGGTTCCTTCTTCCCAGCTGCGTCAAGTTGACACCTGAAACCAATTGTGACAGGTCTCAATTTGTAGCCCCAGACTGTTTGGAATTCTCTATGTAGCCAGAACTGGCCTTGAACATTCGTTCCTCCTGCCTCAGCATCTCTGCATTGGGATTGGAGGTGAGCACTACCATACATGACTCCTCTCATTCTTCACCTGCTGCCCCTTGGAGCCATCACTGTCTGGTCCTGGACTTTGCCTCCTCATTCTGTTTCTTCACTGTGGAGATCACACTTTTAAACCTCAGATCTCAACCTTGGCTTCTGATCCTGGATGCTAGCTTAGGTCCCTGTTTTCTCATTCCTGCTTCTGACTGTTCTGAGTAGTTATCTACTCCCTCTCATAAACCTAGCATGATGCATATCTGAGGCCTGATTTCCCAGTCACCTGATTCCAGAGAGAGAGAGACTGCAGTTCAGCTAGTACTTAGCACAACACCAACCAACACATAGAGTTGATTCTTTTTTTAAAAAAAAATTATTTATTATTTTTCTTTTATGTGTATGCATGTATTGCCTGCATGGAGGTAAGTGCGCCCGTGTCGTGCGATGCCCCTGAGGACAGAAGAGACTGTCGGATCCCCTGGAAACTGGAGTTACGGACAATTGTTAGCTGCCATGTGGGTGCTGGGATTCAAACCCGGGTTTTCTGCAAGAACAGTGTTCTCAACCGCTATGCTATCTCTCCAGCCCCCATAGAGTTGATTCATTAATTTTTTAAATGTTCACTGTTTTTCTTTAGGCAGCTATAGAAGTTTCTATAAAAAAAAGCACATCTATAAGCACTCTTGGGCAAAGACAACCTCCCCCATTAGTGAGACCTATGTTCCAAATTCAAAGAACAACTCCCTTGACCTCTACAAAGGCAGATTTCTTTGAGGGGCCCATGTTCCAAGGGTAAAACCACAGACACGTGAACCGCATCGTAAGCACAGCACAGGGTGAGACGTTGTGTAAGTTCCCTGTAAGTTAGACAAGTACTTATAATGAAAGGTTTGTGAGTTCAGAAAGCCCTGGGGTATTCAAAAAGACAGTTCAGCTTCCTATCTGGGAAGAAATGACAGCTCTCCTCACTGGAATTAAGCTTCAGATATTCAGGAGGAGAAAAGAGAAAACTTGGTGAGTAACAATTGCTTTGGACCCACTGCAGGAAATCTGGTGTCATGTGAACCCTATGGAATCAGAGGCCTAGTGCATTGGCAGTGTGCAGAAGTGTTGCCATCATTTCAGCAAGGATGATGCCTCTCTCCCTTCAAGTACCACTACTGAGGCCATATCTATACCCACTCACTGTGAATGACAGCACAGCCAGTCCACTCACCTTTCACAACAATCACTCCCTACAGAGTCCTTGGTCTGGCACCACTACTGAGGCCATATCTATACCCACTCACTGTGAATGACAGCACAACCAGTCCACTCACCTTTCACAACAATCACTCCCTACAGAGTCCTTGGTCTGGCCCACCTCTTTGACTCTGCCTCCATCCAAACTGAACTCATCCTCACTCTTCCTTTGGGCAGCAGCAGCCAAATTTAACATGGTTTCCCCAAGCCAGAGCTCGCCTCCTCTGATGTATTTCCCCCATTCCCTAGAATGCGATTTGAATCTCAGACTCACATCCTCTCATACTCCAAATCTTCCAATGGGTCCCTGCTGTGTCTAAATAAAAACCATGCTGCTGCACTTCTCTCTGCCTGCTGTAGCCCCAATGTCTGTCATTCCATTTCACTCTAGCAACATCAAATTATTTTTATTCATAATTAATATTTGTCATTAAAATCTATTTTCGAAGCCACCAAATTGTACTCCTGTCATTTCCTCCACTGGCAACACTTCTCCACTCTTTCACTTGAGTAACTCCATTTTCTCCTTCGTGATTTAGCTCAGGTACCAGATTCCCTAGAAGAGGCACACCAACCTTTGGCAGGCCTGAGCAGATAGATGCCCCATCTCTTTACTTCACTGCCACTCTGCACTGCCTGAGGATGGCCCTGTGGGCATGCTGCTCTTCACCAGTTCCAACCAGTATCTATGCCACTTTGTGTTCTGAGTTCGTAGCCCATGGCAGAACACCGAAAGCTGGGTAGAGCTTCATGAGTTTATGTATCTCTGAATAAGACCCTCCAAAGCTCACACTGATTCTAAAGTATGTAGCACAGCAGTAGTCCCTCAGTAAGCAAGCCTTAAATAAATAAATGTGTATACACTTATCAAGCATTTTTAGGTAGAGAATACAGAGACACAAAAGATGAAGGCTGGGTATGGTAGAGTTAATTGGTAATCCAAAGAGTAAATAAATAGAGCCAGAACTCCAAAATAAAGTGAACCAAGTACAAAACTGGAACAGCATTAGAAAAGGAGGACTTGACGTTTCCCAAGATAAGGAGTAAAGAAAGCATTTAGGAAAATAGTGTACTCTTTAGATATCTGAAAGAGAGCTTTAGCTTCTTATAAACCTCTGAAATATGATTTATTGTATCATTGACCAGAAGGAGAAGGCTGACCCTGAGGAATTATTTAATAGCAATTGTTTCCAAGGAATCACAAATGTGTCACTTTATGCAAATGGGTGTTGGAAAGAGAAAACAGAATTGTATATATAAATTGTGTAGCATTTTGTTGCTTTTGATATGTCTCACAAAAGGCTAACATAAGGTAAGAAGAGAATGGCAATACTTTTTGATTAAATAACAAAGGTATGTTAATATTTAAGAGACATTGTACTTATGAGGGTGGACACGTAAAAGGAAATAAATGCTTAGAAGAAAGTTTAAGATTCACCCTTGGATTGACTTAGCTCTGTAAGGTAAGGACACACAATAGGGCTGAAGAGATGGCTCAGTCAGTACCCTAGAACCCAAAGAAGCAAAATTTGGTGGCACACACTTTTAATCCCCGATCTGGGGAGGTGGAGACAGGTAGATCACTGATCAGCCAGCCTAGACAAACTGGTGAATTCAAGGTAAAAGTGAAAGACCCTGCTCAAAAACCAAGGTAGACAGAAACTAAGGAAACCACCTGAGGTTGACCTCCGGCTGACCTCCACCTCCATGTGTGTGGACACACACACACACACACACATCCATACACATGAACACATATGCATACAAAATAAATACACAACAAAAAAAAAACCCAGCCACAATCAAGACACTCCTGGGTGGAAACTGTCACTTCTGTGCTCTGATTAGTTATTACTGTACACTAATTGTCCTAATCTCTTGCTATATCCAAGAACATGTGTGTTATTTACCTATCTTGTTGCTCTGATAAAATACCCAGCCAAGAGCAACTTAAGGGGGAAAGGGTTTATTTTGGCTCACAGCTCCAGAGAACAGTCCAGCAGGTTAGAGAAGTCAAGCACGAACCTGAGTCTTTTGGTTACACTGCAAGCAGTTAGTCAGAAAGGGAAGAGTGATGAATACTTCAGCTGTTTTTTATTCTCCTTTTGATTCAGTCCAGGACCCAAGCCCAGAGAATGGTGCCACCCACAGTGAAGGTGGGTCTTCCAGCACAATTAACTTAATCTGGGTAATTCCTCAAAGGTGAGCCTGGAGGCTTGTCTCCTAGGTGATTCTAGATCTAGACAATCAAAATTAACCATCACAATGGATAATTTAGAAAAATCCAGAAATTTATTCCACACAGTCTGAAAGCTGCAAGTCCAAGAGCAAGGTGTACAAAGGTTCAGCATCTGATGTGGGCACAATCT
This sequence comes from Nannospalax galili, assembly GCF_000622305.1. NCBI lineage: Eukaryota > Metazoa > Chordata > Mammalia > Rodentia > Spalacidae > Nannospalax > Nannospalax galili. The sequence continues at coordinate 4,999,528 of NW_008360332.1, forward strand.
CTGTTTCAAAGATGATTAAGATGTTATCTTGCTGCTATACCCTTCAGAAAGAGAGTCACTATGTCCTTTAGAGGTCCTTAGAGGCAGAGAACACAAAGGCAAAGTCCTCTGTTCAGCCCTTTTACAAGAGAACCTAAGTCCCAGTCCCCCCAGGAAGACAGAGCTCCCATCATTCAACTCAGCTTTTTCATCAGCAAAATCAATGCTCCTTCCCAAATGGAAACTCTTGCACTATGTAGGAAGCCATAAGAAAATAAAATGAAAGATACAGTGTGATTCAAAACGCCCTTTACATTTGCAGATACAAACAGGAGAAGTGTGGAATGTTGAGAGGAAGCCAAATGTGAGTGACATCATGTGTCACTTCACCTTACTGGATTCTATTAATTCTCTCACTGTTCACGTTTTATTCATTTGCATATTAAGACCAGAATTATCAAACACAAATATCCTCATCAGACAAACATGCAGCTTTAAAGAATAAAGCGCAAGACTGAGGAGAGGACTCGGTCATTAAAGTACCTGCCACATAATTGTAAGCGCTTGAGTTCAGATCCCCAGCAGCCACATAAATCCAGGCATGGCCACACCCATTTGTATCCCCCAATTCTAGAGGGCAGAGACAGGACAATCCCTGGATCTCATTGGCCAGCCAGTCTAACTGATTGAATGAGTTCCATGTTCAGTGAGAAACCCTGTCTCAAAAAAGAAGGTGGAGAGCAATTAGGGAAGATACCCAATATTGACCTCTGGCCTCTATGCATACATATACAAATGCATACACACCCACATGCACACATGTACATACACACACACTGTTAAGGTAAAATAAATCATTGATATAGGTAATACAAAATAACGGAACTGGAAAGCAAATGATTTATTTAGTGTTTTAAATTTTAAGTAAAAATATATTCTGCCACGCCAAATACAACTGGAGCCATAGTCAGCTTACAGAGCCCAGTGTGTAGACCCAGTAGGTTAAAAGATAAAGGAGAGGGGGGGAGTTGCATGGTCCTTTCCCAAGGCATCACTCATCATATACCAATATTCCATCTATCATTCAAAGATCTGGAATACAGAATGACTGCAGATATCACTTAGATCTTGAGCAAGTCCACCATCACAACAAAAAGAGGAGTGGCATTTTGTGTTTAATAATAATGACAGGAAGAGTGAGACACGTTTATTAATGAAAGAATGTCTAAAATTGAAGACACTAGTAGCATACAATATTTCTTATGATGATGCTTGGATTGGTTCTTCAAGAAAAAGACTTTTAGTAAGGCTTGTACTTCATTTGGGGACTGGTATAGTTTGCTTTCTGATACTATGATAAGCAACATGACCAAAAGCAACTTGAAAAGGTTTTCTTTGCTTTTCCATTACAGTCTATCATCAAGGGAATCCAAGGCAGGAAACTGGAGGTAGGAACTGGAGCAGAGACCTTAAGGAATGCTGTTCCCTACCTTCCTCCCCCTGGCTTGCTCAGGCCTACCTTCCTAGGGATGACACTGCCCACAGGGGACTGGACATTCCAATATTAATAAGTAATCAAGAAAATGCCCCATAGATATACCCACAGGTCAACTAGCTGAAGGCAATTCTTCAACGGAGATTCCCTCTTCCCAGGTGTGTCTAGGTTTATGTCAAGTTGAGAAAAACTCACCAGCCTGGAACTGCAAGAAAACAAAGGGTTCTAGAGGTTGGGCAGCCCTTTCAAAGAAAGGCATGCAGCAAACTCCAAATCCCAGCAATGTAACTGAAGTTTTAAACCTATGCATTCACTTAATAACTGTCTATCCATTACCTGTTGGTATCATATAAAATGTTCTGAGATCAAAGGCAGAGAGTGAGAATGATTTGTGAGGCACTTCAGGTTAGGGAAGTGTCACCGAACAAATGATCTTCCAAATAAACCTTGAAGGATGAACAAGTCAAATAAAAAAATTTCCAAAGGCAAGAGAGCAGCAATGTACATTTGTTTAAAAAAAAAAATGGCAAGGAAAAGCAAACGGCATTTAGGAAGCCCAAATGACGAGACATGGCTGCACAGAAACAGCTGTGTAACACGGTATGGATCATACACATCAGCTGTGTGATCTACAACAATTTACCTTATCTTTGTGAAGAAAAAGAAAAACTTTTCCAGACAAATGAGAACATTTCTAATTATGTAAGGTGCTGTGAAGATTTAAAGCAACAATAACATAGCATAAAATCAAAGAGAAGCTCATCAATGAGTTTATTATTATTGCTAGTGGAAAGGTCTGATGCAATTTCAAAGCAAAATAAAACCTCACAGCTGTCACTAAGTATCCTACTCTTGTCTGACATTACTGATGGTGGAGACCAGGTAGCGTGAATGACCTAGGTCTCCCCTCAAGGCCTGAGGCATTCATTCCCCCCGGTTGCTATGTACTTTGACCATTGATGGCAACATTCTGCACCCTAGTTCAAGAATCACACTCTATGATGGCTAATCTTCATTGTCAACTTTACTAAACAGAGGGGCCTCAATGAGGTGCACTTCCCTGTAGGAGTTTTCCAAGAGGTTTAGCTGAGGAAGGAAGGCTACCCTAAATGTCTGGCACCATCCAGTTGCAGAGGGGTGGGGACCGAGACTGAAAAAAGAAGAAAAGGAAAAAGCTGGGTGAGCACCATGCTCCCAGTTCTGTTTCCTCTTGTGCCAAATGTGACAGCCTCTCCTGCCACCATGTTTCCTACTGCGGTGTATTGTATCCTTAAACCACGAGCCCAAATGACCTCTCATCCTTGAAATCACTTTTTTAAAAATTATTTATTTAATAACCACATGATTAGAAGAAGTATTTCATTACAGCATTAACATATTCAATAACAATTTCCAGAGCAAAGATGCATCTCTTTCAAAATTAGCTGTAAATTCTTAGGTTCACAGTTTAATTAATACAGTTATATAATATTGAACTCAGCGTAAACCCTATAGGACATAAAATTGAATGAGGTTTTAACCTTTAAAAAAGATCTCCATTTCATTTCAAAATATACTGTTTCATACAGAAAAACTCACTTTTAATGCAACTAACATTTAGATGTTTGCACATGTGTCTCTAATCTCTATATATCTGATAATTACTAGTCACAGTTGGTTACACTTGGATCCTTGGCACCTGAGTATGGATATAAAGTCATCAGGGGTAGATTCAGTGGTAATGTGTTTCACCTCTACTAATTAACATGGAGCAAATTATTATGTTTCTTCCTCAAATATAACTCATTTTCTTAATTTGTTGATTTTTGTGTGTATTTCGTACAGAACATCCCAAACAATCTTATTCATCTATATTCCAAAATCCCAAATGGCACCTCCCATAGCCTCCCCCTACCTCCCACTGGAGCCCATATATTGTGTCATCCCTGTTACTGTCCACTGTGTTGTCAGCATCCCCAGCTGTTCCCCAGTGCTTGTCCATCTGCTGAATCTAGTCAACCTATCTAGAGTGCCTTGTTTTAGGAAGATCAGCTCTTCTTCATCTAGCAGCAATCAGTTGCCAAAATTCCTTTAGATAAGATTGGGGTCTGTTGTTCATTTTCCCAGTGCTATGCTGGGTTATTGTCTGGGGGTCTCTTGGGCCACCCTGGTCAACAACTCAGGGGAAGGTATCTCCTGTCTGGCATTATTTCTTGTTATACAGCTTTTAGCTATACACATGGACTCTTATATTGATCCCTTTAATCCTTGGTTATACTTTCCTTTTGGGTGTTTAAGACCATACAGTTGGCTCAGATAAATCAATTTATTTTTACTCTTAAGGTTGTTTGAGGATCTGTTCCTCAGGGGTCACATGGGTTTGGGAGGTACCCCTGGCTCCTTTCTTTTACCAGTTCCATCTATATGAAGATAACTCAAAGGTCCTACTCCACCATGGCTGGCTTCACTTGGAAGCACAGAGGAAATGTTTACTATGGGTTGACCCTCCTCTTTGTAGACTGGACACTGGTTCAAGTCCATTTGATGGGGTCTCCCTGGCCTCCTTGATCGAGGAGGACAGGTGACTCACCACAGTTAAAAGACATTTTGAGAGATGCTCATAGTCGCCTGGAACTTAGTCAGTCTAGGAGGGCAAGGAGCAAAAACTGTCCTTTAAGTCCCTCTGACCAGATCAGTATAGGCCTCAAAGTATGGCTGTTAAACATCCAAGAAGGTTAATCCCACCAGTCTGGTGCTTTTAATTACCACATGCTATGTAGATAAAGCTTGGGCAAAGGCCAAACTGGATCTCTACCTGTAGAAGAATGAAACTAAACCCCATCTTTCACCTTGCACAAAAGTCAACTCTAAATGAATCACAGACCTCAATGTGAAGCCTGAAACTCTGAAACTGTTAGAAGAAAACATTGACAATAGCCTATAAGATATAGGTGTAGGAAAGGATTTTCTAAACCGGACATCAATTGCTCAGGAAACAAGGTCAAGGATTAACAAATGGGCCCTCATCAAACTAAAAAGCTTTTGTACATCAAAAGAAGCAACCAAGGGAGTGAAGAGAAAACCCACAGAATAGGAGAAAATCTTCACCAGCAACACATCTGACAGAGGTTTAACATCCAGAATATACAACAAACTCAAAAAACAAAGAATCAAGAAAGGAAGTAACCCAATTAAAAGATGGGCTAAGGATCTTGTGGTGGTTTGACTGAAAATGTCCCCCATAGGCTCCAAGTATTTGGACATTTTGTACCCAGATGGTGGTGCTGTTTGGGGAAGGTTTAGAAGCACGTCACTGGGGCTTGGCTTAGAGAGTTCTTATCCTTGCCATGTCTCCAGTTGTTCTCTTGCTTCCTGTGACTGCGTGATAATGTGAGAGCTTAGCTTCTGCTGCTGCTGGTCCAACCACCTCCAGCCACCATGGCTCCCTGCCATGATGGACACTCATCCACTGCTGGTGGGACTGCAAACTTGTTCAACCCCTATGGAAAGCAGTGTGAAGAACGCTTAAAAAACTACAAAAGAACCTACCATTTGACTCAGTTATACCACTCCTTGACGTATACCCAAAGACCTCATCCTACTGAAGAGACACTTGTACATCCATGTTTGTTGCTGCTCTTTTCACAATAGCTAAGAGATGGAAGCAACCTAAGTGTCCCTCAACTGACGAGTGGATAATGAAAATGTGGTTCATTTATACGATGGAGTTTTACTCAGCAGTAAAGAAAGATGAAATCATGAAATTTGCAGGTAAATGGATGGAACTAGAAACTGTTATACTAAGTGATGTAACACAGACTCAGAAAAAAACAAATAAACAAATAAAAAAATGACGTATGTTCTCCCTCATATGTGGATCCTAGCTCCAAATCCTTGTAAGTGAATATGTTTCCAGGCATAACTACAGGAATCAGGATAATGAAAAGGAACGAGGGAGGTAAAGGAAAAGAAAGAATCTGAAAGAGAAGAACAGTAGGAAATAGGCCTTAATAAGGTTAAAAATGTGGTTAAAAATGTGGTTATTTTAAGGAGGGGGAGGGTTATACAAGGAACCTTGGTGATAAAGGGAAAGCAGGAGCTCAAGAGAGGTGGGACCATAGGAGAAGGGTATTATTAAGAGAAAAAATGGGAAAAGCAGGGGTACTTTAAGTGCAAATCGCTTTTCATGAGCCATTTGGTCCCAGCAATGAGGAGAGCAATTGTGATGGTTAGCAGTCATTGTCAACTTGACACTAACTAAAATCATCTGGGAAAAGTCTCAGTGAGGAATTGTTCACATCGGTTTAACCTGAGGGCATATCTGTGAGGCGTTGTGTTAACTGATATCGGAAGACCCAGTCCACCATGTGCAGCACCATTCCCTGGGTCGGGGCCCTGAACTGTGTAGGAGTACAGAAGCCGAGCTGAGTACCAGGCACTCATGCCTTTATTCTCTCTCTGCTCTTAGATTCGATGTGACTAGCTGCCATGAATGAGTTCCTGCCGACTTCCCTGCATGCCTGACTGTAACTTGAAGCTGTAAGGCGAATAAGCCCTTTCTCCCCGAAGTCACTTTTTGTCAGGGTATTGTATCACAGCAACAGAAATGAAACTGGGATAGTAATTAACTCTGCCAAACTCTTCCAAAGGAATTAACTCTACCTGTGCCAAAGGAAGTGTCTTTATTCAAGGTTACACTCCTCCTAGGGTACTTTGCATGCAATGGCTGGTTAACATAAATGTGCAAAGTCAGCACCATTGTGCCCCAACTTGGAGCAACTCTGCATGACCTCTGAGAATCCAGAGCTCTGCATGAGATGGGCCGAGGCTGCCACGGCAGCGAGTGGGCGAAGCAGCCCCATCACTCACTCCTGCTGCCCTCACTTCTCTACTGGTGCTTTTCCCCACAAACCTTCTATATGCGAATTTCCACACCAGAGTCTGTTTCTGAGGAGCTCAGTCCGAAACAGTCACTTGTTAATCCACCTCAGCACCAAAAACCTCTGTAGGGTTTAGATCTGTGAGATAGATTCATTCATATCACCTTAAAGTTTAATGACTAGAGCCTAAAGCACAACTGCCTTGCCCTGGGCTGAATTCCACCCTAGAGTAGAGTATTCAGGGGCCTCAATGTACATAGTAGTATTTGTGCTTAGGAGTTGACATAAAGACTCTAAGCCTTAGAGATTGGAACAAGAAGCAACATTTGACCATTCCGTGCTCTCCAAATCTATTAGATTTCACCAAAGAAAGACAGGAGAAAATAGATTTCATAACACAGAGAACTGTGCATTTGCTACTCTTTCAACATTATAAGGGACGGTATCCTGTCTTGAATCTTTCTCAGTTAGAATAAATGCACACCCCAAAACAGCTTAACACAGCAGTAAATCTCAATGACAGCACCAATGTCAATTACCTGGAAATATTCTCTCACAGGAATTGGAAGGACACATTCAGAACACAAAGTCCTCTTCACAAAATGTATTAGGAACAGGAAGTAAAAAGGCTGTGAGCAGTGTTGTCTCTCCCAGGTGAGAGGTAAGAGAAAAGTCTTGAGCAAGCAGATACAGGAGAGCAGGGCAGCTTCTCTGGAGCGCAGGACTTGGGTCTGCCGGGCTTCTTCTTCTGATGGACAGGGCTGATGGCTGCATGTCGGAGGGCGCTTCACCTTTCTCTATCATACTTGCTAGGCCGAGATAAAAAAGGCTGTTATGAACCTCTATAATTTTTTTCAGACTTAATAGCTGATGTTGTATAAAAGATGTGTCCAATAAATAGCTTAATGAGTGAATAATACATGAGGTAAACTTTATAAAAGAGGTCAGAGCTATTTTAGTGTTTGAAGAAGTCTTTAACCTCACCCTTTCTGCTGCTTCTGAAGGTTAAAAATTAGTCTTTTTTAAAGGACTAGACTCAATCCTTTTAAAGTCTTTGACTGGACTACAAATTAAACTGACAAACTGGATTAACAGAAAAACCTTATTTCGTTGTATACATAAATATGAGAGTCCTGTCATACTCCCTAGGTGGATTGGTTTTGACAAAGTAGCCAGAGCTACTCTTGGCAATATTTCTTGATTCTGCAAACAGAGAAAGAGATAAATTTACAGGAGTGAGAATGATTTTCTCACATACTTTACCATACTTCACACTTTGTTGAGAAGTCCGAAGAGAACTTCACACTTCATTGAAAATCCATTAAAGCAATTACTAGGTCATTAGCACCTACTTTTAAGTACTAGCACCCCAACTCCCTCACTAAAGGAAGCTCTTTGGTATAACCCCAGCACCCTTAACAAGCCATTCCAATGCAGCATTGATAAAAAGCCTAGACACATTAAAAATTGTTCTCATTGGGAAATAAATGGTTTCATAGAAGAAGAGAGCAGCAATCATTAGAAATTAGGCCTGGTCTTGGTGATGCATACCTTTAATTTCAGCACTCAGGAGGCAAAGGCAGGCAGATCTCCATGAGATTGTGGCCAGCCTGGTCTACATAATGAGTTCCAGGACACTTGGGCTATAGGGAGACCCAGAGGGGCTAGACTGAAGGCTTAACATTGCAAGTGGCTCATACTCACCTGTTACGCCAGCTCCAGGGAACCTGGTGCCCTCTTCTGGCCTCCCTGAGCATCTGCACTCCATGGTGATTGTATAGACAAGTAGGCACACACACACACACACACACACACACACACACACACACATAAGCAAAAATAAATAAAAATATAAGAAATTAGCTATGAGATATGGAAATTAGGAAGATTAGTGGAGAAGTGATGGGAGAGGCTAAACCACGGGCAAGGCCATTCTTCTAATATCATAAAGCTGGTATGTTTTTCCACTTTTCCTTATTGATATATAAAAGACATTAATTAAAAGTATATATTTGACAATTTCTGATATGTATCCAATATGAAGCCATTGTGAACATTAAGGCAGTTTACATATCCATAGTTCACCAGCATTTCTGGGAGTCATCTGGGAATCCTTTCTGCAGGTCAGCCCCTCATCCATTCCACTTTCTAGGCAACCACTAATCTGCTTTACCTCACTCTACACCAATTCACTTATTTTTAGGTTTATTCTTTGTTCTCTGACAATCACTTTGAGACCCATTTTTGTGTTCATATTTGCCATTTTGTAAATTGTAAAATTAGCTTCTTTGAAAATTTCATACTTCTACACAATGTGCTGTGATCATATTTACCCTCCCCACCATCTTCTGTTACCCCCTCCCATTCCTGATGACCCCCCTCTTCCCGACTGGTCCCCCACCTGCTTCCATATCTTTATTTTTTAACTGCTGGGTAGTATTCAATTGTGTGGATATATATATATATAT
>NW_008360332.1:5008357-5063074 GCF_000622305.1 Nannospalax galili
TCTAACAAATAAAGCTATTATTAATTTCTTAGAGACTACTAGGTAAACATTATCCTTAAATTTCTAAGATATTGTAAAACTGTTTCCACAATGGGTTGCACCACTTTTATTTTCCCACCAATAATGTACAAGAGTCTCGGTTGCTCCGTTTTTCAACTGTGTGTGAGGTGATCAGATATTTGGTTGACACTTTCAACCATTCTAATAAATAAATATGGCATTTTCTTATTGTGGATCTGGAGTTTGCCTAATGAACAATGACATTAAGCATTTTTCAAATGTTTGCATGCCAGTTGATTATCTCTCTTTGGTGGAATGTTCAAGTCTTTTGTCACTTTTCAAAACTTTGGTAGTTTGATTTTTTTAACATTTTGAAATTTCTTCATATAGCTTGGTGTGTCTTCCACTGAATATATGACTTGCAAACATTTTCTCTCTGTGTATCTTGCTGTCCCATTTTCTTAAATGTGTTTGTTTGATCAGGACCAGCAGTTTTTCATGTTAATGAAGTCCAGTTGGCCAACTTTTCCTTATGAATGATAAATTTGATGCCACATCTGAGGACTTTGTCTAGTGTTAGGTCATAGAGGTTTTAGAGAGTTTCTTTTACATTTTAAGCTTTACATTTAAACCCCTGACATATTTTGAGTTAATATTTGTATATGGTATAATTAGACAAGGTGTGAATCAGTGTGTGTGTGTGTGCGTGTGTGTGTGTGTGTTTGTGTGTGTGTGTGTTCTGGGAGGCAGTGGTATATGTCTAAGCAGTCTATCCCACACATCATTTGTGGGGACTTCTTCACTGAATTGCTTTTGTACCCTTGTCAAAGTAAATGTCAGCAAGGCCTGCTTGTTTAGATTCTTCCCCATGTCCGTGTCATCAGAAACAAGATGCTTCTTCCTTCTAGGGAGACTACCTCCCAAATGAGCCTTATGTCTTCTTCAGAGCAGAGATTGGGAAAGGGCCATGGTGTTAGGTCTGCTGTTTTCTGAAGTGTCAAGATGTCATATTTTGGGTTAAGATGTTCAAGATACAAGCAGCGGTTTTCTGGGTAAAGGCTTTGTACATTTTATTCTGTCAGATTGATCCCTAAGGGTTTCGTCTTTTCTATCCTACCATCAGTGGGGACTTAAATTTTTAAATTTCTGATTGTTAGAACTTCAGAGAAGCAAAATTAATTTTGTGTGTTGTTTCTATATCTCACAGTTGCTAAGCTTGGTTTTTCAGTTCTGCCATTAGTTTTTCTTAGTTCATCTCAGAAATCATTATGTCGTGAGCACCACGTCTTCTCTTTCAGTACGGCTTCTTTTGGGGTCTGTTTCTTATCTTGAATCACTGCCTAGCACAATACTGAGAAACTAGACATTAAATATGGAACAGCAGCTACATCTAAGACATTACCTGTTACCATGAAAGAACCTTCTTCTAAAAGGATTAGAGGGCACAGAGCCCAGTCCTCACAAAATATTAAAAATAGCCAGATTGGAAAGCATAATTCAAGGAGTGTGGGGTGGAGCCCTCAGAAAAGACAACCGAAGTAATAGAGGATAATCATCTCCCAAACACCACTGTGATCTTATCTAATGAATCGGAAAAAATTAAACGATTTCAAGTGAAGCACCTGTTAACATTTTAGATTTGTGAGGATTCCAGCTGGACACTAGTTTGGCAATTTTAAGTATGTCAACAGGTGGTACATGAGTAAAAAGATTTAAAAACCGACAGAGAGAACATCACACAGGCTGAGTATTTCAGACAATACACAGCACTACACTGACTGAAATACATTTGATGGGTGACAAGGAGACCAGAGTGGTTGACTAGGAACTGTCAGCAGATGTAAGAGTACAGAGACAGAGAAGGACATACTCATGAAGGGCCTCGGAGGTTTGAATGACATAAGAAACAGTTGCAAGGTTTTGAACAGAAAAGTAACTTCATCTGCCTGGAAGTAAAGGCTTGAGGTGAGAATGAACAAAATCAGAGCTTGAGTCAGAGTGATCAGCTGGCAAGTTCCTGTGAGTGAAAGACGGCAGCATGGTTACAAATGGTTACAAAGTAGTCCAATTCTGGATTTATTCACAAAGTTGAGCTAGCAGTGTTTGCTGATGGATTTGATGCTCAATGCAGGGTTTCACCTTGAGAGATGTTAAATCCATTCTTTTTAAATTTTTATTTATTATTTTAATTTTATTTGTATGAGCATGTTGCCTGTATGTTTGTAAGTACACCCATGTTGTACAATGCCCATGGAGACCAGAAGTGGGGACTGGAGTTATGGATGGTTATTAGCCACCATGTGGGTGCTAGGATTCAAACCCGGGTCCTTTGCAAGAGCAACCAGTGCTTTTAACCACTGAGCCATCTCTCCAGTCCCCTTGAATCCATTCCTAGTAAGAACTATATGGCCATACTTAGCACGAAGAGCTATGAGCATGTTCCAAGCTCAGCAGCACCTCTTTCCAGAAAAATGAAAACTTTAAAACACCATTTTTAAAAAGTGGTTAATAATCTTTTCTAATAGCTAAAGAGATAAAGAGCCTGAAGTTTAACAATATCAATCCTTACAGATTTCATTTAAAAGGATTAAATTTTAACCTCAATGATTAGTTATCTCTTTGCTTAAAGTATAATAAAGTCATTGAAATGATATATTATATATTTATTAAATATAATTTATTAAATATACATTAGTTTGATGATGGGTGATTAAGAAATAAAGAACCAAAGTTTGGCTTATACATGACAGTCCTTCATTCTTAATCCTCTTCAGCATCACCATCCCAAACCTGCAGTTTTAAGGACCTTGGTTCCTTCTAAGGTAGATATGTCCATCTCCTGGCTTCTCACACTGGCCTTAACACAGAATCAAGTCCCTGTGTGGGAGGCCAGCATCTGAGCAGTTGCCTTCTAGCAGCACAGAACTTTCCCTCAAGCTACATCTTGCTTTAAATGTCTTCCAGCTTCTCAATTTGTAGACACTCTGGGAACTACATATACCTCAGCTAGACGTGGAGAGTTAAGATTCTTGCCTTTTTCTTTCTCAAACATGCACCTTATCTTCGTCTGTTTTTAGAAAATCAAATATCTTTAGTTTTCCAAAAAATATTTCTCTTGGAACTTGGGAAGAATTCCTAGTTGATGAGAAAGTGTTGTTTTAGAGAAGGCAGGGAATAAATCTCACGACAGAGCAGGCATTCCAAGCAATCGCATAAGTTCAGTTACCAAAGCTGGACCTTAGCTTTCTGTGGCCTCCCCATTTAACTGAAAGCCTTGGGGAGAATATCTTACCTGGAACTATTCCAAAAGGAAGCCAGCAAGGGTCCAGGGGGAGCGGCACTGGCCCATTTTCAATGACCAATCAAACCAACACTCAGTCACTAAGCCAAAAGAGGCAGAAATGTGGTAAACTGATATTTAGTCCCATGAAATATATAAATATGTCCTCACTCTTGAAGGAACATTTAAAACCTGGTGATCGACAAATAATTGTGACAGCCCCAAATGGCAGCCCCCAACCTTAGTTTAACCATTCTCTGTCTACCCTGTACTTGGTGACCACCCAAAGAACAAAAAACTGCCAAGTAGTGGGGACTGAAAATACCTAAATCCAGCTCTTCAGCTTCTAGACTGAACAAATCAAGTGAGATTTTTCAGACCTACAAATGTGTTGACATATTTTCCATTTTGTTCTCTGTTGTCTACTCATGTCGCAACGGGCTCATTCCCTGAGCTTGCTGTTATGAGAAATTTAATGGCCCTCCCTCCAAATACAGATTTTAGAAGCTAAATCCACAGGTCGTATATAATACCAACTCTGGCTGCTACAACCTGAACCTAAGCAATATGAATTGTTAAGTACTGGAGCTTCAAGTGTTTAGTTATGGTTAATTTATAACTAAACACACTAGTATTTAGTGGAACAAAAAGGTCATTAGTGTCTTACTAGGAAGCAATTAAATTAACAGCTCAAAGCCATTCATCAAATCACAAAACAGATGCTGAAGTTTTCTGTACGAAATCAGGTTCTATAATGCAGGAAAAGAACTAAATTCGAAACATTGCAAAACCCTCCCACCTCCCTTCAGCCTCTCTCAAAACAAAAAACCTGCTTCTTTCATCTGTAGCCAGAGTCCCAGAGCACTTTCCATTTCAGAGAAGCCTAGAGAGAAAAAGAGAAAGGGAGAACTAAAGAAATCAACCAGAACAGTTCCCCAGACTCACTCATGACTCATCCTCCCCTCTCCCCTCTCTCCCCTACCACCCACTAAGGGTTTTTCACTCAATCACTGTGTGCAAGTTTTTGGCAGCCAATTCGTGAGAAATAAGACTATTGCCATATAAAAAAACAATAGGTTCAAATTATGTGATGTGAAGTACTATATTAAGTAGTGTTTATGCTTTCTAAAAGTAACCTTCGGATATAATTATATCCGGTAGAAAGTTTTTAAACTGTTCTCTAACGTAGAGAACAATCAATGTTGGCCCTGCCTTTGAGAAGCATGTTCTAAGAATGTGAGGGAATAACGTAAGCATGGCTTGTTCAACTGACCATGGACTTCAGAGCCAGAAAAAAATGGGATCCTAGTCTTGACATTGTCATTTATTAAGCAATAGACTTTGGGAAATGAGTTTAATTTGCCTAAGCGTCAGCAGCATCATATGTTAAATGGAAATGATACTTAACTCAAGCAGTTGTTTCAAAGATTGAATGAGGAGATGATGTATCAGGAATTAGAGGTCACATTCAAATTAGAATAATTTGAGATGAATTAAATAAAAGGACACTCTAAAAGTGGGAGACAACCCAAGATAGTTCAGTACCCCAAATTAGGATTAGTGGGCCTCCCATGGGTGGTGGGCAGAGGGGAGAAGGCACTTGTCAAATCCCAAGAGGTCAATGAGAAAGGGCAGCTTGGCTGAAGCTACGGCTCCAGGCGGCTTAATCGAACATTTCGCACTAAAATGGCACATAGGGTTTATTATCTAAGCATGTGGACTAGGTTGGGAGAGTGCCGGAACCATGACCAAAAGGAGGTGATTGGATTTAAGGTCAGCTTCACAAGACGGCACCCACACCTGGCACTAATGTCAGGCCTTGTAACATCAGTTACAGGCCTTAGTAGAGAATCTACTGCTATTATTCTGCTAAATGCACATCGTATTAAACTGACTCCTAATGACTTATTGCCATACCCATAGAGTAGTGCATCTCTTAACTCTTACCAGAGAAGCTGTTTCTTACAGTAGATGGTGATTAACATATGGATGCACAACTGGTCAACGTGCAGAGAATAAGAGACCTTGGAGTACTCAGCCCTGAGTGGGACACTTATACCACACCCTCACCTCCCAAGACCAGGTATCATTACAGAAGAGGGGACAGAGAGATTCTAAGAGCTAGCAGCAGTAGATGACTATACAGAAATAGTGTTTTCCAGACAGCAGGGCAGTTACTCATATGAATCAACAACAGTTTCAACAGCATGCATAAGATTTGCTCAAGCCAGACAAAATCCCAGCATGGTAAAGGGGAGGTGGGCAAGACCCAAACCTTAGCTGAGGAACTATTGTTAACTGATAACTGTTGGGAAATGGGGAGTCAGTTTTCTTTAAGTGTGTGATGCTGGGTAGGTTGACCAGACTCCAGGGAATGGACCTACACTAAAAGACATTTGAGGACACAAATTGGACTTGATAGGCCTTTAAGAAAAATAATGGATATGAATTTGGATAGAGGGTAACATGAGGGTGTGGAGAGAGGGGAAAAGGTCTGAATAAGATCCAAATGCATTGTGTGAAACTGTCAAAATATCAATAATTTTTTTTAAAAGATTTCCTGTGGTATTTAATCTGTGCTCCTAACCTCGGACAGACACTGAACTTCCTTGCAGTAATACCCAAGTTATTGTTTTCAGAACAGGAGCTCATTCTCCTAGATAAGTACTTACAGGAGCAATTAAGCCTAACCATTCATACAGTGAACACTGTTTTAAATATGATACGGATGATGAGGCTGCAGGTTATTGTTGCGGGCTACTATAACATCAGTCCTGTCACCTTCCCCACCTTGCTGCCGGCTCAACGTGAGTGTGGACAAGCTACTTAGCTTGTTTCTTTAGCTTGTTTCCTCTCTAGTAAATTGGCAAAGCTGAAAAAGGAAGACAAATTGGGTAAGACAATCTTTAAAGTCCCCATTCCAAGAGTTTGCGTATTTATCCAGGATCACAAGGTATGATATGATCATGCTGTTTTTTCACTCAGTTAGAGACTTCTCATAATGGGCTTCCTCTGTCAATGTATTGAGAATCAAGTTCGACATTGATTCGATTATAGCTTTTTATTTTCTAGTGCAGTCCTTTCGGCAAGATAAGCCTATCCCAATATCCATAACACATAGTCAGAAACCAGGTAAAAGTCCCATATATAATTCAAAGATGAGACAGGAATTGTGGAATGTAAACAAAAAGTGAACTTTTACTGAGAATTCAGTAAGTACCAGATAATGCATGAAGTATTGTAAGGTTTAATTGAATGAAAAATTAGGCAAGCCACCCCAATGTTTTACTAACTAGCCAATGTTGGGAACCAATTCTACATAGATTTCTAATATTGTCATGCTTTTCTGGATAGTAGTGGGACTGTTTTTTATCTTTTCAAGTATGCTGTCTACACCAGATGATGGACATGATGAATTTTCTGGAGCAGAGGTTAGATTGGTTTGCTGATGATTATAAAGGATTCTGATTCTTTGAATCGGAGCTTCTCAGCTGTGACACAAGCCCTCTGTGTGTAGATGTATCATCCGCTTGGGCAGTCCTCAAATTGTTTCCATGTGTCTGGTAGATCAGGAAAGGGAATGAAGGAACTAAGATCAATATAATGTTCGTGTTGTTGGTCAAGCCAGAAAATAAAGCTCTGTGTTTCTGACCCAGGAGTCTCATGGTTAACTGGTACAGTCATGAAATTAGAACAAGCTAACTTAAAAGTTGGGTAAGTGACCAAATATTACTGTTTTAAGCTTCATTTTCATTAACTATAAATAGGGCATTCAGAACTTTGTTTTTCTGAGTCTTTGTTTTTGGAAAATATTTCAAATGACATTCTTAATGTTTCTGTGTACAGCACTTAATTAAAAAAATAAAACCAGTATCTATTTGTAATTGAAATATAAGACTGGGATTCAACATGAAAACAAATATACATTGACCACCCAGGCTGCACCAGGCCCTCCTCTATGTGTGGAGGAAATCAGCAAAGTAAAACTTTACAACAATAATACATGATAAAAAATGAGATAGTGATAAATGTCAAGAAGGCAAAAATGAGCAGAGACGGGGATGCAGTGGTGGGTGTTTCTACACCAGCATGGTCTTATTAAAGATCTAGATTTGATAAGACATCTGAAGGAGACCGCGTGACTATCTGAGTGGAACACTCCAGACTAGGGAAGGTGAAGAGCTCTAAAGTCCTAAGATGGAAGAAATCTAGCTCTGAATCATTTTGACACTCAGGTAACAGTCACTGGCAAAGTTACCAATCCATCTTCCAAAACACACACACACACACACACACACACACACACACACACACACACACACAGCTTCTAAATCTCATATTCTACTTTTGATTTTTTTCTGTGTGCCTAAAAGAGATAGATATAAACCTCCTATGATTTTTAATTCAAATATTATTCTTAATTTTTTGGAAATTTATTCCTTGGCAGAAATTTAATGATAAGCTTTGATATTCCTTCCTATTTTTCTTCAGGGTTCATCCAAATGAGAAGTTCTTTAGTAAGTGATAGAAAGAGAACGAATGAAGGATGGACTCTTGTTCTGAATTTGCTATTCATACCTTGGAAACTTATTTTTGACCTTACTTCTAGAAGCCCAAATGAAACTATATTTTTCACTGTTCAAATAATCTGTCAAGTTTAAAGATGAAATTTTGATAAGTGGAAATCTATTTAAAACTCATAAATCTAAATGGACCTAAGTTTAGAGGAAAAATAATAGTTGTTTTGAATATGTATAGAAAATCTTTAACACATCTCAAAAGCCAACAGTGCAATTGGAAATAGGATACATACATACATACATACATACATACATTACACACACACACATACACACACATGCATGCACACACAATATTTTCAATTGATTTGGAACAATGATTAAAATATGTTCCCATTAACATCCTTCAAAAAAACAAAAACAAGGGCTAAGGAGGGAAGGGAGGAAAAACTTGGTAAAGCATATAAAATATTTAGAAAATTCTCTCAAGACACTGGGCTCTCAGCAGATGTGGTCAGATGCCTCCTTCCACATGTGAGCCTAGAGTTCTTAGTAATATAAGAAATTAGATTTTGTCAGTATTTAAGCCAAAATAGCAAACATGCTCTGTGCAGCTAAAAAGCCCTCTTTTTGGAGAGCCAATCAGAAGCTAAGCTAGGAAGCTTAGCCTTAAAGTCATGAAAATGTCTCTATGTTTAAAGAAACACATCAGTCTGGTAAATGACTGGCTCAAAATAACCTGACCAGCATCATCACTCCAATCTGTTTCTTGTTAGATGGTGCATATTAAAAGCTTTTTGGCGCAGACTTCTGCAGGAAGCAAACACACAAGCTCCATCAAGCACAAATCATAACTTTTTAGTCATCTTGAAGAGAAGAAAACTTGAACAACAGAAGTGATCTGTATGGAGATGCTCAGCTAAGAACTTGGCCACTGGACTCTCACACAGGAATACAGTCATTGATCTCACTCCAACAGTTCTAGAACCATTGATAATAGCACCTGAGATAGTCTTTTTTTGCTACTCCTTGACATTCTCAGTTTATCCCATAGTTTTCAAAACAAGAAGCCAATCTGCTTAATAATATTAAAATCCCAACATTAAAAATCCAGTGTTGGGCTGGAGAGATGACTCAGTAGTTAAGAGCACTGACTGCTCTTGCAGAGGACCTGGGTTTGATTCCCAGCACCCACATGGCGGCTATGAACTGTCCTAAACTCCAGTTCCAGGGGAATCTGAAGCCCTCTTCTGATCTCAGGAGCATTGCATGACACGGATGCACTCACATACATGCAGACAATACATTCATACACATAAAATAAAAATAATAAATAAAATATTTTTTAAAAAGTCCCAGTGTAGGAGACTTGTTCTAGCTATGGGTCTGTTGATTTACAAGCAAAGTCAAGAAACAGTAGACTATGGTAATTAAGGGCTCTGCTGTAGCCAGACAAAGGGCTCAAAATCTGGCTTTACTATTTAGACAAGTTGTTTCCTCTGTTCTAATTTCCTCATTAAAAAGCAGAGCTAATAACCGAAACAACAAGCGCTGCTTTGAAAATTCAGTGCACGAACAGAGGCAAAGGCTTAGGTTGGTATCTTGTGTATTTATGTCACTCACCTACACTTGATGGAAAGCTGAAGAGTTTGAAGTGAAAAGCTGGGATTATCCAAGTGGACCCTAAATACAATCAAATGCATTCTTGTAGAAAGAAGTAAAGGCTCCCATGGGTAGAAAAGAAGAAAGCAATGTGACTACAGAGGCAGAGGTCAGAGCGATGGGCCTACTGCTCAAGGATTGCCAGCAACCATCAGAGGAACAGATTTCCCTCTAGAGCCTGCAAAGGAAACTTGACTCTGGAGTATCTTAATTTCAGTAGTCTGAGCTCCAGAGCACAAGAGAATATAGTTCTGTTGTTTTGAGACACCAAGGTCGGTTGTAGATATTTGTTACAGCAGTAAAAAAAAAAAAGACACATTATCATAAGAGATCAAAGTATTTGTCCAGTTCTTCCCCTCTTCCTGTATTTGATGGAATTTGTCTTGCTAATCAAATGTAGGTAGAGGTGACATTATGTCAGCGCCAAGACTAGGTCTTAAGAGGCACCTCTTGTTTCTATTCTTCCCCCTTTTAACATGCTGTATTTATATATTTATTTTTTAGGTACGTGTGCATATTTATCTGTGTTCAGGTGTGTGTATACATGCATGTGCATAGGTGTATGTGTGCAAATGATTGTGGAAATCAAAAGGTAAAGTCTCTGGTGTTGTTCCTTGGTCACTGTTCACATTTTTTTAGACAAGGTCTCACCCTGGCCTGAAACTCACCAAGGAAGCTAAGCTGACTGGCCAGTGAGGCCCAGAGAGTCACCTGTCTCCTTTTCCCCAGAACTGGGATTACATGCATGCATTAACATGTTTGGATGTTTTAATATAAGTTGTGTGGCTCAGATTCAGGTATTCATGTTTGCAAGGCAAGCAATTTACCTCCTGAGTCATCTTTCCAGTCCACTCTGTTCCCTTGATCTTGGACTATAGTTAGGAGGGCACACCTTAGACAGTCCACCATGGAGGAACATAAAACGTGAAGTGAACTGATTACCAAACTTAGACAAGATATGCATGAGTAAAGATAAGCAATTCCTAAATCCTCATGTGATAGCTGGTTGGTACAATTATTATCATAATATTGGTGTGATTTTTTTTGTTAATACCTGCAACTCTTCTAGACAATCTAGTAGGTTAATGTAGGGCTATGTTGCTCTCCTAAAAATGTGAGGGACAATCTATGCCACTCATCTCGAGCAAACAAATTATGATGAGTAGGTATAATCCAGCCACAGCTCTATTTAGAATGTGGTTTGAGGGGTTAGAGAGATGGCTGTGGTTAACAGCATTTGCTACTCTTACAGAGGACCGGGGTTCCCTTCACCACACCCACATGGTAACTCACAACCATCTATAATTCCAGTTCCAGGGGCTCTTTTGCCCCCTTCTGGTTTTTGTGGGCACCAGGAACACATGTGGTGCACATAACACACTTGCAGCTAAGCGTTCATGCACATAAAATGAAAATAAGTAAGTCAAAATAAATTTTTTAAATATTTCATTTATTATTTTTATTTTATATGCATGAGTATATTGCTTGCATGTATGTGAGTGCACCTGTGTCATGCAATGTCATGGAGGTCAGAAGAGGGCTTCAGATTCCCCTGGAACTGGAGTTAAAGGCGGTTCATAGCCACCATGTGGGTGCTGGGAATCGAACTCGGGTCCTCTGCAATAGCAGTCAGCGCTCTTAACCACTGAGCCATCTCTCCAGCCCCATAAGTCAAAATAAATTTTTAAAGAAAGTGGCTTAAATGACTTAGCAGTGGCCAACTTCTTTAGAGAAGCCAACCTTTGACAAAGGTGTGGGAAATGCCTTAGATATGCCTTGTTATTTTTGGTTGTTTGAATGAGAAGTGTCCCCCTTACGTAAACACATGTATTAGAGCATCAGCTCTGTAGTCGGTGGGGTGGTGTTACTTACAGAGGTTTAGGAGGTGTGACCTTGCAGGAGGAAGTAGTCCCTGGGGGTGGGTTTGAGAACTGATAGCCTCCTCCCACTTCCAGTTTTATGCTTTGTGTTTGCCGTTGATAATGTGAGCTACCAGATTTGGCTCCAGTAGACATGCCTGCTTCCTTCCATGCCTCCCCGCCATGATGGACTCTTATTCCTCTGGAACCTTAAGCCAAAATAAACTCTTCTATAAATTGCTTTGGTCATAGTGTTTTATCATAACATCAGAAAACTACCTAATACAGAATTCAGTTGCCTTCACAATGACTCCCCCCTCCCCAATTAAATTCTGACTTTCCTTGCCATCCTTTCTAGGATAAAATCATGACAAAATATTATGAGAAAGAAGATGTGTCTTCTGGCTGTGGTTGTTTGAATGTGAATGTCCCTCATTGGCTCCAAGTACTTGAACGCTTGTTCCCCCTTTGCTCAAGCTGTTTGTGGAAGGTCATAGAATCTTCAGGAAGTGTGGCCATGCTGGTGGAAGCACATTACTGAGGGCTTTCAGAGTAGATAGCCCTTTCCGGTTTGCCTCTCTACTTCCTGTTCCTGCTTGAAGATACGAGTACTCAGCTTTCTGTTCTGGCCATCTCCTGCCATGCCGGACTCCTTCTACCTTGATGGACTTTTCTCCCTCTGGAACTGTATGCCAAATAAATTCTTCCTTATATAAGTTGCTTTGGTAATGGTGGTTTATCATAGCAACAGAAAAGTAAATAGTACACTAGCTTCAGAAGTATTAGCATAGTAGGTATGACGGTTCAAGTTGTGTGCCAACTTTGTTAGGCTACAACACCCAGTTACTGAACCAGATGTTAATGTCAATGTCGCTGTGAAATATATAGAGATGTGGTTCTCATTCACACTCAGTTTACTTTTAAGTAGAATAACATTCATAATGTATGGGAGCCTCATTCAGTCAGTTGAAGAAGTTAAGAACAAACAGTGGATCTTACAAAGAAGTAGAAACGCTTCCTCAGGACAGCACTATACTTCTTGTGCAGTTCTAAGTCTACTGCTCTGTCTTACCTTTGAATTTGACAGTTCCCAAACCTTATCATCCTTACAACAAATTTATCATGCACCTTAATGTGCACATTACAAGTATTAATAATGCATCTTATATATCTAATATATGAAGATGTAATAGATTAAAGATTTATATATAGGTATAAGGATGGGAGGTGTGTGTGTGTGTGTGTGTGTGTGTGTGTGTGTGTGTGTATGTACATGTATGAGATTCTGGTCTGTTTCTCTGGAGAAACTTGACTGATACAGTGCAATAAGTAGAATAATGGGCAGGGAGAAGTTCTGGGGAAGGAAGACTATGATTCTATTGTGCCCAATACAAGAGCAGCGTAACCCCTTCCAGGCTTTGCCCCCTGACACTCACAAGTCCCCCAACACCCTCTCTTCCATTTCCCCTCTATCAGGACTCAAATGACCTGTGCCTTGATCCCTAGGTTTTGTTCTTGGTTAGACAATAACTACTACTTCACCTGAGATACTAGGAGTGTTAAGCATGCATGCTTTTATCCAGGGCTCTTGCTGTTATGTTCACTATTTATTTATAACATACACATGCCAAGAATCTGATGAATGCAAGTAATCCAGCCCCTCAAAAGATTCACATACTGACTAACCTGACCTTAACAAGTTAGACATGAAGAAAAATGTCTTACCAGTGTCTATATCTACAATATGTATATTGTATGTTATTTATCAGAAAGTTCTTTTTTATCTGCTTTGAAAACACTGCAAAGACTCCCAGAGAGAGGATGGATGTAAATGTCGTTCTGCCTATCTTCCCTTCTCACTCTTGTCCCTCATCTCTAGACCCATCAGTTTGTGTTTGTCCAGTGTCTCTTTGAATGACCCCAAAGACAAGAGATACCCTGTCAACATAAGCCATCTGCTTTCAGGCCAAATGTAATTACAATCACAAGATTCCTAAATATCCCTCTCTTTTCTACTTTCCAAGTTCGAACCAGATCTGACCTGCTTTGCTTCTGCGATTAGATGAGATCAGGCATGTTGGGGAAGGTATAACTGCAGACCCCATCTCTCTTCTGTTTCCACAGTCTGGTATTCTAGAGGAAGTGGGGTAATTCTTGCAACATGACCATAATTACAACATTTGTGATGTCTACTCCTCCCGTCTCTTCACTCTGTATTTTCCTCTGCAGGTTTCAGGTTCCCAATTTACGTAAGTTATTTTCTCTATTTCACACACATTTTCTCTTCTCAACAAAATAATTCTTGCCTAGAAAAATGATCCGTGTTTCATACTTACCTATCCTTCAGAGCAAATGTCTAATTTGGATAAGAAAATAAACTTTTATTCTTTACCTTCTAATTATAAAATACATCATAACAAGAAAAAGGTCTTTGAGAGGGAGACAAGGCTAGGGGAACAAGTTGAGGCAAAGAAGAGCTGAGTATCAGTCTATAAGGAATGTGGCTTTGGGTGTTTCTCATTCTGTGTGTACAGGCCACAGACCAGGATATAAAGCTGCTTGACCATAGGTGGGAAGAATAATCCTAAAACTTCATTTACTACTCATCCAACTCTAGTTACACCAGACCGAGACATTATCCTCTTCTTATGTTCTTCTCTGATCTGATTTTAGAAAGGCCTTTAAGCCCAAGAGCAAGTTGAAGCCTCCTCTTCCCCCTCCTTAGTCTTTCACCATGGTGAACTGACGTACTCACAGTTTCTGAGTACATGAAGCCTATCCATCCCACAGCATGAAAGAATCCCCCAGTCTCCAAAATGTGCTGTTCTATATCATTGCTGACAGATTTTTCCAGAACATAGAGGCAAATCTTTGCTAAAGGAACCTGGAGATTTGCATAGTAGTAAGTGTATTCCTGGTAGGGCTTGCCTCTTTAAATTAAATGTTTCCAGCATCCTGAACATTAGCATGTAAGGGAGAGCCTCTGACTGTAACCAAACTGATACGGACTCTCAAGCCACCAAATTCTTTTGAAATCATCTTTTTAATTTTTATTTATTTAGCATATATATATTATATACGACTGTAGGGGTGTGGAAGTGTATATATATATAGTGTGTGTGTGCTTTATGTGAAGGAGGAGAACATCAAGTGTCCTTCTCTATTCCTCTGCACCTTATCCTTTTGAAGCAGAGCCTTTCACTGAAACTTGAGTTCACGTTTTTCTGCTAGGCGGACAGCAAGCCAACTGCAGAAAGCCTCCTGTCTCTGCCCTCCTCAGAGCCGGAGTCACAGATATACACAGAATACACAGGAACACTCCTGGCTTTTCACAAGGGTACTGGAATCTGAACTCTGGTCCTCTGATCTTCACATTTGCACAACAAGCACTCTGGACTGCTGAGCCATCCCTCCAGCTTCTGGACTAACCTTTTTTAGAAAGAAGGAGTAGGAGAAGTAGTCAATGAACTAATATTTCTACATAATGGAATTATGAAGCCATTAAATATGATACATGTGGCTGGGCGTAGTGACGTACATCTTTCATTTCAGCGCTTGGGAGGCAGAGGCAGCCAGATCTCTGTAAGATTGAGGCCAGTCTTGTCTACATAGTGAGTTCCAGGCCAGCTGGTTCTACAGGGAGACTCTATATGCAAAAACAAAACAAAACATTTATACACGTGGACTATGACTCAAATATGTAATTTATATATAATTTTATATTAAAATATCTTAAAAGATTTTTAAAGGTCTCAAACCCAAAACAATTTTAGAACTTATCTATTATCAGTATCTAGAAAAACTTTTAGTAGATGTGAGGATAATAGAACTGGATTTAATTGATTGCAGGGTCACTTTTGTCTTGATGCTGGTTAGCCTGCCTACTTCAGAATCAACAGACCCTTCCTCTCCATCTCTCCAGCCCATTCCATGGTGCTTTTGAGTGAACAAGAACATGAATGAAGCAAATCTGCTTGGACACATTCACTTTTGGATAACTTGAGGGCAGGCCACTGTATCGACAAGTCTGGTAGCCAATATGGACAGCCTTCTGATCTTAAGATGAAGACTTGACTTTTCAACATATGAAAGATAAATGCAATAAAAGGAAAGGATAAGTTTGCCCTGGGAAGAGCAGGAGGAGATTCCAGGGCAGAACTGCAGAGCAGAGGAAGGAGAGATGACAGGAGAGTAGGAAGAGCCAGAGAAGCAACTCACTAAAAGCCAAAGGTGGGCTGTCTAAAGGGGAAAATAATTTGCAGATTGGCTTCTCAGAGACAGCAAGCTATGGAGACATAAAGAAGCTTTGGAGTTTATTGACAAGAAGAAGGTCATTAGTGGCACTGAACAGGCATCTTCAGTGGGCTTGTGGGGACTGAAACCATATAAAAGCACTTTAAAAGGGGCTGGAGAGGTGGCTCTGTACTTAAGAGCACTGGCTGTTCTTACAGAAGACCTGGGATCATTTCCCAGCACCCACATGGTGGTTAACAATAGCCAGTAACTCCAGTTCCAGGAGACCCGATGCCATCTTCTGGCCTCTATAGGCATCACACGCACATGGTACACTTGCATACATGCAAGCAAAATGCTCATACACATAAAATAAAAATGAATAAATCCAAAAAAGTATTTAAGAAATAATAGAACTGAGGAGATGGTTCAGTGGGTAAAGGGCTTGTTATGTAGACATAAGGACTTCATTTCAGATCCTAAGACCCACAAAACAAAACAAAACAAAACAAAACAAAACCAGATACAGCAAGACAGGTGGATCCCTAGAGCTCATTGGACAGTCAGTCTAGCCAAATTTGTGAGAAGGTTCAGTGAGAGATCCTGTCTCAAAAATTAAGGTGGAGGGCAGTAGAGGAAGATGCCCTGTGTCAAACTTTTGCCTTCACACAACTGCATGCGTGCACATCGGAACATATATTTACACACATATCTCACATACACAACTGCACACACACATTGGAGCATGTATATACACACATATCTCACATACACAACTGCATACACATACATCGGAACATGTATATACACACATATCTCACATACACAACTGCATACACACACATTGGAACATGTATATACACACATATCTCACACAATTGCATGTATGCACATCGGAACATATATATATATATATATATATATATATACACATATCTCACATACACAAAGAAGGGAAGGAGGAAAAAGAAGAAATAAGGGAAAGGGGGAAGGGAGAGAGAAGGGAGGACAGAAAAATGTAGGTGGAGTAGATCTGTAATCTCAGCTACTTAGGAAGCTGAGGCATAAGGATGAGAAGGTCAAGGCTTGCCTGGGCTACAGATTCAATCTGAGGCCAACCTGGACTACCTAGTGAGACTTTATTAAGTGATTCTAAGAACAGTTAATAATTCCTTAAAGATATTTTACTGCTTTATTAGTTCAAGTGCCCCTTCCGTTCTCTAATCAATTCATTAACAAATATTTATTGAGTAGTTTCATTTCACAAAGCACAAGATAGACACTGTGGGAATATATCAGAGATATAGGCAAAATTCATTAAAGAGTTGAAAACCAACATAGCAGGGTGTTCAGTTCATATCTCCAGTTTAAAGAATGCCTTGTTCAATTATTTATAAGTCCATTAAATTTGTATTAATAAAAGTGTTGGGTGATCACCACATGCTGGGACTCTCAAGGCTGAGTGCCCCTCAGCACCCTTTGTTTGTAGAAGTCCCAGCATTTTACAGAATAGAGCTCAATTGTCACTTCTAAACTGTCTCCCAATCCCAGGCTGTGGTACCTCCCTCCTGTAGACTCACAAAGCCTCACCATGCTTTGCACATTTCTTTAAAATGCTACGTTCACACTATACATTTCAATCCCAAAAGCAAAGCAATATTTTTCACTGGGTCATCCGTGCTGATCAGGTTGCCTAACTCCTGCTTAATAAGTGTATTCATTAGCTAATTCACTGGATGAACACAGTCCAGATTTACTGGGCTAGAACATGCTCTCTTACAAAGATGGAGTGTGTGTGTGTGTGTGTGTGTGTGTGTGTGTGTGTGTGTGTTTAGGGGCACCATGAGCTTTTCTTTCCTGGAAAGCATATCTGATTTTTTTTCTCTCGAGGATTCTGGCACTTTCTATTTGTCAGATCTCCCGAATTATTTTGTTGTCTTCTTGGGAGCTCAGTTCTTTTGCTTATTGACTGCCATCTTGTATTTCTGGCCCATGATTGACAGAGAAACTGGAATCTATGAGCAGAAAATCAATAAAGTATGGTCTTCAGACAGTCCACAAATGCTCTTGAAGAAACTGGCTTCCTGGTCTCAGTGGCAGCCCCTGATCAGAAAATGTAAAACTAGCGAGCCGTGAATAGAAGCCATGTAAAGTCAGCTGCACAGCTTCTTTGCATGAGAGGGTTTTTATATTGGGTCCCTGTGTTTAAATTCTGTGATGTTTCTCAGACCCTGGAGGGGGATGAAAACGGGGTGGATGAGAGGGAATGAGAGAGGAAAGGAGGGAAGGAGAAGACTGAGTGAAAACCATGAAGTGTGCAGATTTGTATCCACTTGTTTTCCCTTTGCCGCACTAACCTCCACCAGTCCTTAAGCTTTAGGGACCCTAAATGTAAATTTGTACTTTAACATAACATTTTCCTTGTTCGGGTATCAGTGACACTCCAGTAGACATGAAAGATTCGAGAGTTATTACTTGCAAGTTAGCATTTTACTGCTAATGTAGTCTGCCACCCTTTACCTCCTAGTTTTATGCTTGTTTAATTATAGCCTGCAGGCCTATGGTGGGCCTTTGCTACTTCAACTAGAATCTCACTTCCAGTGAAGGCTCCCCATTAGGACCTCCCGCCGAGTTATTGATTATTAAGGTAATGCACTTTTAGGGTTGTATCTTTAACATGAAAATGTAAAAATGAATGGCTTGCAATAGCAGAATTTAAGAAAAAAGAAAAATGTCTTCCTTAACTGCAGTATCCTCTTGCTGCTTAAATAACCGTCAATTTAAACTATTGTAACAGAAAACACGGTAGACCTGTCAAAACAATTCTATGAATGACATTTATTGTTTTTTTAATTTCTAAATAAATAGCATTTTTCTTAGGGAAAAAATTAGCAGCTGGGAAAATGGAAGGAAGAAAGAACTAAGGAAAAGGGGGAAAAGACAGATGGAGAGAAGGAAAAAAAAGAAAGGAAAGGAGGGCAGGAGGGAGGCAGGGTGGGAGGGAGGGAGGCAGGGAGGGAGTCTCACTTGTCTAATTTAACTATTTTTTAAGTACAGGAGGTACAAAGAGAAATCCTTTCTAAGCCACAAACAGGTAATGGTCTTCCTATTAATAAAACATTTTGATTATGGAAGTGTTGTTCACTAGGGAACAAAGGAGAGAGAGAGAGTTGAGGACTCTTCATTATTTAGATAGAAAAATATGACTCTGGGTTCTAACAGGACAATCCTTCATGACAATCCTCCCTGAGAACCCACACACAAGACAAATACTGGCAAACGGCATGTAGGAAATGGAGTCTGTTAGACAAATTGTGGGCGGGTGAGGTTTGATGATAGAGCTGCCTTTTCTCTCCGCACACGGAAGACACTTTCATTTGTAGAGCTGCCGTTCAGTGCTGATGCCGCCCGCCATTAAAGCTGCAGGCACGGCCATGGCAAGAGAGGACAGAGGAGAGTAATAAGGCGCAGAGGATGAATTGGACAGGTAGCCCCAACTCTCAGCTTCAGTGCCCAGAACAGGTGGCTTGTTTTAGGTAAGTGCAGGAATCAGAGGTTGATAAATTCACTTGACTCTTGGAGAGGAAACAGAATCATTGATCACTTTTTTAACCACAAAATCTATGGAAAATAGATCCAACAGTCAGCCTCCGGGGTGCTTATGATGAGTTTTTGAAGATGCAGGAATCCTACTGTCGTTGCACGCATGAAAAAGATAAAATGTTGTTTGCTTGAGAGTTATATAATGCATTCTCCGAAAGCATACTGAAAAATATAAAAATGCTATCCAAAGGGTAGGGAGTAGATCTTCTTCCTGATGAAAGCAGCACCAATGTATGAATTTGAAAACAAAGGCTAGAGGTAAGCCTGGGAGGCTGTCATTCAGGTAATGATTTGGGTAGAGGCATTTGAATCCTAAATGGTCCAAAGAGGACCAATTATCATTTGACAACTATGTGATCATTACAGTTAGTCATTAACCATGTTCATCTGCAGATCTTAACAATATTTGTCAAGTAAGTGGCATTAACCAGGCCCTGTGGATGGGATCTCTGGAGAAAACCTCAAGGTGTAGGGGGGTCCCACTGTATGATAAACTTGGGGTCAGAGACGTGCTTCAGAGAAAGCCAGGGGTCAAAAAAAATTAAAGATTCTACATCAAGTCAGAAGCCCAGTACCCAGGAGACCCTTGAAAGCAAATAAGGTGCTAATAACCATTAATTAGCAGAAGGGGTGGGTCCTTCTGTGGAAAGGTGCTGACTTCTTTATTAGCAGAAGGACAATTTTTAATTGGATTTGATAATAACACCCTCTGAGCCATATAAACACCAGAGCAGTTCTGAGACCATAAATTTTAAATTCCTAACCTGAGTTACCAAGGAGAAAGGAAAATAACATCATTCTCTTCTCTAAGAGAAGTCTAGGCTAAAATGAAAGTATCTGGGAGAGGCTTGCCTTTGAAGGATGTGGTTTGAGCAGGGTAGGAATCTGGGCGGGGTTGGGGGCCATGTTCCTGGAGACTTAGGTAACACCATCAACATACACACACACACACATACACACATACACAAACACACACACACACACACACACACACACACACACCACACAAACACACACACACACACACACACACACACACACACGGTCAGACACACACTTCTATTGCATTGCAAATCTTTCCTAATCTCTCTCTTCCCTCTAGTCTTCTCCCCCCCCATCTTCCATCTCTCCCTCCTTCTCCCCCTCTCCCTCTTTGACTGGAAAAGTTTCCGATTTCATAAAAAGATCCCCCACAAATTTTTAGTTCTCTTTTAAGCAAACTGCTGTCTGTGCGCTGTAATTAAGTTTCATTTTTTTGCATTGACTCTGCCGGATGGAGGGTACCATAAATCATGTGAACAAATGTTCAAGCTAAAATCCTCTGTGTGAGCACCATAATTTAAGTGAATTCATTCTCAGTTCATCTCTTGGAGACATGATCTCATAGCATCTGCTCTGGACAAAGAAAGCCATCCTTATTACCTGAGAGAACAGTTTATCCCAGATTACTTTAGATAGGCCCTTTCTCTTTAAATCATTTGATGTCAGATTTACTATTTTCATATCATGCAAAGGCATTTATATGTGTAGACACAGTCATGCTTGTATACCCATATACATATGCACACATCACAAAGGAAATTTTTAGAAAGTCACAATTGTTTCATTTCTCAAAAATCTCCCCCATTCTTGTGCTGGACACTTACCTAGTTACAGTAAGCAAATTTCTCTGCAGGTTCTCAGAGCCACACTAAACACCCAGCATGGCCAAGAGGAGTTCTGGCTGCATCCTCCAAGAAGATTGTTTCTGTGATCTTTTGCTGTTGCTGGGCAGAGTTTCAAGGCTGAAATAGATATGTGATGATCTTGCTTATGAGGAGAATCATTTGATAGCTTTATTGTGCCCTATTTTGATTGACTATTTTTTAACTGTGTGTGTGTGTGTGTGTGTGTGTGTGTGTGTGTGTGTGTGTGAAGGTCAGAGGACAACTTGTAGGAGACAGTTCTCTTCCACCTTGTGGGTGGGCTAGGGGGATCAAATGGGTTGTCAGGCTTGGTGGTAAGTGCCTTTACCCACTGAGCCTTCTCTATGGCCCTGCTTAGCTGATACTTCCAGCATTCCCTGAAGGTGAAAAGTGGACTGCACGTTGTTTCAGCTTGGGATGTCAAAAGCAGCAGGGTCTGTTTAGTTTCTAATGGTTTGAACATAGTTTAACACCCTTGCTATATGACACTCACTACCTTTGCCACCAGCTGCTCCTATCCAGATGCCAAGGTCACTTTGTGTTGTTTGGTAAGCATGTTGTTACTGCTATTAAGTTTTATAACAAATGTGACCTGAGATGCTTTGGCACGCTGTCATGTCCCCTATCCTTCTCTCCTCTACCTTCATAGCCTGGACTAAGATAGCTCCTCTTTGATTAGAATGTAGCACTCTCATAAGAATGTGTTACCGAGGACAAAAACACTTCTAATTTTTATCTAAGAGGACCAGGTAGTGGATTGAAATACTGACTCTGGATCATGCAGAGATGCTGGAATGCAAGGCTGATTGACTAGGTGGATTTCAGCAGGGATAAACGTAAGACCATTACTTATGGTCCATAGACCAGCTGCATGAATGCAGAATGAAGGAGGGATGATTTAAGCACAAGCACGCAGGGATGGGGATGCAACAAAAGGACAGCATGTGCTTAGCATGTGCGCAGCTCAGGGTGTGTTGGTGATCACACATTCAGTCCCCAATACCACACACAAAAAGAAGTTTGTATATATTTAAAGAGGCTTTGTAGGTTACAAAGAAGCCCCTGCAGCCAATTGTTTAAGATATGGCTCAAAATGGGTGAATTTTTTTTTAACAACTTTTTTTAACATTTTTTAAAACAATTTGACATCTTTAGAAATGTGAGCTACAGATGAAGTCTCATGTGTGTATCTGCTGTGAGAGTCCTTTACCAACTGTATCCCACCCAAGAAGTAACCTAAAAAGAAAGAAGTTTAAGCCATCTCCTCTAATAAATAGCTTAAGAAATGTGAATGATCACTCCAATGCGGAAGGGATTTGAGCTCTTTTTACCTTTTTCTAGTATTTCCAGGTTTCCTTTTTGGAAGATGAACCACATTATTTTCTATGGATCTGGAAGAAGAAACCATGTTCAGTCTAAAGGATCCCCGAAGGACTTCACGGTTGGTTGGTTTGTTTTCTCTGTTGATAATTATTTAACTCACAGATCCATGGGGGGAAATCTATGACACTGTCTCATTTAAAGATGAACTCTTCATTGCTGAGGTTGTGAAATACTATAACTGTCTTGTCCTTTTCTGCTAGCCCTACTCAGCCTGCAGGAAGTGTTTATGGGTAAACAGTTTTCACCAAGGGAGTGATTGTTGATCTAGAGGCCTACAACATTGTGAGAGAAAGCTAAGAAGGTAGACGGCAAGAAGGTGGAATTCCGGAAATGGAAATCTCTGAGATTGAATTCAGAAAATGAAAACACTAAGAGAAAACAGGAGGTGTGTTCCGATAGTCTGAAGCAGAAAGAACTCTTAGACAATAGGAATAGACTCAGTTTCAGTCAAAAGGCCATTATGGGAGGTATTTTCATAGACTGAACCAAGAGCGCAGCTTAGGTATGCCTGTGCAAGCATGCTCCTGGATGGACATGCGGGTAGAAACTGGAACAGAGTACATGAGAGAACTAGCGCTTCGTAGTCCCCAAGTCTGTTTAATGTGGATTTCTTGAGCCGAGGTTGAGATCTGAGCTTCAGTGTTTATTTGGGTGTGACAGAGTGAGTCAATGGGCATAAGACCAGCAGTCTCTAAAACTCTGGCTCTTCCTTTGTCATACATGTCAACCTTCTTTACTAGGCACATTTTCTCACTCTACTATTCACACAATTCACACATCTATCATTAGTTCCTCAGCAGAAGTATGAAATGATATGAACATGAGTTAGCTTAGTTCTTTTATGCTTTCCAAACCTGATAACCAGGAGGGCCTTCTTACCTATCTGTCTTAGTGTCTTTTTCTGTTGCTGGGATAAACTACTCTGACAGAAGCAACTTAAGGGAGAAAGGATAGTATCAGCCCACAGTTGAAGGTGGGGAAGTCGAGGCAGCAGGCGCTTGAAACAACGGGTCTCATCAAGTCCTCAGTCAGGAGAGAGGTGAATCCATTCTGATGCTCAGTCCCTTTCCATTTATACAGTCCAGGATCCAGCCAGGAAATGGTGCTGCCCACCCACCTTCCTACCTCAATGAGCTTAATCAAAACAATCCCTCACAGGCATGTCCAGAGGCCCATCTCCCAGGTGTGTCTAGATTCTGTCCAGTTGACCACGCTAACCATCCATGCTTTTGCATAGCAAGTGTTGAGCATCTTGTGCTATATTTTACACTCAAGCTTCTCTGGGTGGTGGTCGTGGTGCTAGCAGTGGTAGTGAAAATTTAAAACATTTATAGCAGATGCTTACACAATATAGGTTATTATGAGTACAATTGCTTGGATTTTTATGATTCCTGATCCTGAAGTAATCCAGGGGGTACTTAATAACTCCCTTGGTGAAAACTGTTTACCCATAAACACTTTCCTGAAGGCTGAGTGGCAATTAAGGTAATGGTTCTGGTGTAGGTAAAGGCAAATGACCTCGTTAAGGCCTTGGCCCAAATGGTACCCTGGTGACCTGGGAATGTTAGTAAGTGGCAGTTCACTCATACTGAGTATTTTATTCACCGTATCTCAAGCCCTGGATAATCCTTCATAATGTGACATGAGAATGCTGGGTTTGGGTTGGGACAGTGTGAGCGGATGTGTACAGCCAGGGAATTTGAACTGCTGGCTAGCAGCCTGCACATCTGAAACTGAAAATTCAGGTGCTTGGGTGACAGTCGTGTCCTCTATTCTCAGGAATTAGTGACCTTAATCTTGGCTTAACCACACTCAGAATCTATAATCACTCATCCACTGATTTGTTTCAGCCAATGTCATAAATCCATCTAAGTCCTTCACCTACAGAGAGAGAAGGGAAAACCCTGAAAAGAATTATTCACTCGACTAGCCTGCTTCTGCTGTCATAAAATGCTGCTTAATTATCACTAACACTACAACATTTACTGGATCTCCATTACTGGGCTTCTAATCCCTTGGTCTCTGTGTGTGGCAAGCTCTTTGAAGAGATGGCATCCCCAAGATGCTCAAGGTTATTATCATTCAGGATCTGGAAAACCGGTACGCTGCTTAATTATCACTAACACTGCAACATTTACTGGATCTCCATTACTGGGCTTCTAATCCCTTGGTCTGTGTGTGGCAAGCTCTTTGAAGAGAAGATAGCATCCCCAAGATGCTCAAGGTTATTATCATTCAGGATCTGGAAAACCGGTACTATGTTCAGGGCCCAAGCTATAGAACCTTTGCTCAGGTTGCCCACACTGACCACAGTCAGTGTTTGCTCAGTGGAGGATACCATCAATCTTGATGTTTCAAAGTGTGGAACTGTCCTTTCCCATATCCCTGCACCAATTAAGAGAAAAGATCAATGAAAACAGTGAAGAACCAATGAGCTTTCCATATACATGTTCCCAAAAGTCTAAGGGCCCAGGGTGTTGGCTGAGTTTCCTACATCTGGCCTTTCCTTCCTGTTTTGTGAGATTTGTGTAGTATCACTTTGTGGTTTGTTGTTGTTGTTGTTGTTGTCGTTGTCGTTGTTTTGAGTTAATTTTCTAGTTCACAGATGACAGGAAAAGCAAGGTTCTTATCTCCCTGTTGAATTGGAATCTTGAACAAGAGAACACAGGCCCAACTAGAAATTAAGAACTGAATAAATCCTAGTATACAATAACCCAGACTACATAAGCATACCATCCACTTACTGTGAAACATCATAGGCTTTTGATGGAGCTGAGCCTAGTGTGGATTATAGGTCTGACCACTCCCCGTGGGACAGAGCTCAGCCTGGCAAAGAAGGGCACGAGAGAATGGTCTCTGGGTCAACCTCATCTGGTAGGAGGAAGGACAGTAGTTCTGTCCAAGGGCTTCAAGGGAACATTGACACCGACATAGGTCACTATGTGTGCTTGTGTGTGTTGGGGGAGTATCTGTGTGTCTGTATAAGACAAGTGCATTTCATCAATTTGAATAAAGCAAAGACCAGTGATTTGCATCTATTGAGGAGCTGGTGGGGTTCAGTTATGACTGTGTGTGTGTGTGTGTGTGTGTGTGTGTGTGTGTGTGTATGAGAGAGAGAGAGAGAGAGAGAGAGAGAGAGAGCGAGCAGGCACATGCATGCATGCCATGTGGAGGTCAGAGGACAACTTAAGTGTCAGTCGTCACCTTCCACCTTATTTTAGACTCTTGTCTCTTACATAGCAGCCCAGGCACTTCTGGGGATTTGCCTGTCTCCACTTCCTGCCTTGCCTTAAGAGTGTTGGGGTTACAGATGTGTGCTACTGTGCCCAGGTTTATGTAGGTTTTGAACTCAGGTCTTCAAAGTTGTATGGTGTGACAGTTTGAATGAGAAATGTGAGGCTCATGCATTTGGGCTCTTGGTACATGGGCCCAGTTGGTGGCACCATTTGGGGAGGTCATGGAACCTTTAGGAGGCCGAGCCTTGCTGGAAGAAGTATGCCACTAGGAAAGGGTTCATAGCCATGCCCCATTTCCAGAGTGCTGGCTCTGGCCTGGGTCTGCCATTTAAGATAGGAGCCTCAGCTTCCTGCTCCTGCCCCCAGGCCTGCTGCTGGCTGCCTTGCCTCCCTGCCATGATGGGCTTGTATCCCTCTGGAACAGTAAGCCCAAATAATCTTTTCCTTCTATAAGCTGCCTTGATGGTGCTATTTTATCACACTAACAGGAAAGTAGCTAATATTACGTGGCAAGTGCTTTACCCACCGAGCCACCTTTCCAACCCAAAGTGATATTCTTTGCAGGGCTGTTCAGACACTTCAGGGCTAGAGCTCAAGTGCATGAGTAGTCCTTGAGTTCCCTCTTTCGATACAATGTCCATAGCGCTTAATATTCAAAGGTAGCATTTGCTCTGAAGTCCCGTTCCACTACTGTAACAGATGGTTTCATCTTCCCTCATGTCACAGGACTTAAAGTCATTGACTAATTTGGGAAACAATCTGGTGACCAAAGAGAATTTTCTCAGAGATTCACAAATCATTGCGATGCCATAACTCTTCAAAGCACCAACAAATTAAAATGGGAAAAGCATACGTTTCTAATTAAGATTCAGATTTTGTTTAAGTCGCTATTCAGGCATCAAAATAGGAATAGCTGACCAAACCCATTTCAATATCATAATAGAGAGGAAGGAAGCCACAGAGATCCCAGAAGCTGCTGGGTCTGCTCCAGATGGCTTACACTCAATCTAAAATTTCACTAACAGGCCTGCAGGGTTGGGGTGCTTGTGGCATGTGTGTGTGCATGCGTACATGCATGTGTTTTCTGTTTTCATTTTTAATACTTCATGCAGGTGCCTTGATTTACCTATTCAAAAGTCAATGAGTCAAGAAAAGAACTAGCCTTCAATGAACTCTTATCCCATTTGCCTTGAAGCTTCTAGAACTAAAAAGGAACAGGCTGAGAGATTTGTAGAGGTCCCTTTAGAAATGGAGTTCCTTTTGCCTCCTGTAGCCCTGACTGCTTCCGGATAGACTCCACATGTACAGAACAGAGGAAGCCCAGCTAGTCTTCGTTTTCTGTCACACTGTTTACTTAATCCTCCCATTGAACCACCTGATCCACACTTAGCCCCAAGTTAAGAACATTGCCACCCACTGAAAAAGGAAGGAAACCAAGGCACAAAGCACCTGACAGCTTGGAGAGCTAGTGACAACCAAAGGTAAATAGGGCCACATTGTATGTACACACACACACACACACACACACACACACACACACACTCTCTCACTGATCCATGCTACTGGTGTTTGAAGTTTTGCCAACTTGTAAAGTTACATATATTGCATATATTTATTTGAAATTGGAACTAGGAAGCTGGAAGATCTTGTCTTTTCTTTTCCTTTTGTTCTTCTTTCTTATCTTGGAATTGAAGCAAAAGCTGCTCAGCTTTGCAGCCTGGCCAGTATGAATGGTACTACGGAGGAATGTGTTAGAAGAGGTGTTTCCTGAATGGTTCATTGCACAAGATCCAGCAGGCTCAGGTAACAGCTGATGTCTCTGCATCCAGCACCAGAGCCAGAGCATGGCAGAAAGCAGATGGTGTCATATTTCCTGGGCCTCACTGTCCAGTTAAGCTGAGTACCTGCCAAGTACAAAGTGAACCAGCTCTCCTTTCACAGGGCACCACACACGTGGCAAGCTGGGGTAGCAACCGTGGCAGTGAAAGCAAGATCTGGAGAAGGAGGCACAGGTGCACGCCAACCGAAGAGAGGAGGGCACAGGGCAGAACTGGCAGTGGGGGGGTCACTCTCACTGTTTATTTATTTAACAGACAGAGCAGAGTGGTTTGCAAGTCAGATGCTGAGAGGAACAGCAGAAATCCAGGCACAGCATAAAAAGGTCCACAGCCGGGCAAACTCTGGCCTGGCCAGATGGACAGTTGGGTCACAGGTCATCAAATCAGTCATACAGTGCCACATAGAGCAGCAGGATAGTACTAACAGGGAAGATCCACCTGGCAGAGTGCTAGACAAGAATGCAGAGAACAGCACAGCTACCTGCAGAAGGGGCCGGAAGGGGGAGAGAAAGGGAAACAGACTCCACTCTAAACCCCACTAGCCAGCTCAAGCTCTCGGTATCAGCATCACTCGTGTGTGTTAAGTGAATGTCTGAAAGGAAAATGTGTAGCTCCCCAAGTTACAGCTTAAGCAACTACTAAGCAATTCACTTCCTAAATGTAGGCATTGCATCGCGGCTCATTAGCATGCTACACAGAGAATTAGCCAGCAAACCCCAGCCATGAGCAAGATCCCAGGACCTGTTCTACAACCCAGATGTGCTGGAGGGTGTAGAGAATGGGAAAGGAACAAAGCTCGGATAACTGCAGACAGGAAGAGGGAAAGAAAGGCTAGGGGTGCATAGATAATGAAGAGATTCTCGAATTGGGGTGCCAGGAAGACCTTCTAGATAAATATCACCATTTAGAGGTAACAGGATGGAGAAGAAATTACCTGAATATCAGAACTGAGGCCAATAAAGTTTTCAGTTTTAGCAGGATTGTCTCTCTGGGCAAGAGACTCCAGCCTATCGAGTCTGTGCGTTTCCCTTTGTAAAGTGAGACGGAAGGTCTTTACCTTGAGGGACTGTGAGTGTGATGTGTCCTCAGGGATTAAAGATACTCAGAGAATGACAGCAATCACTTCGTGAAACTTAGCTTAGGGAAGCCCTAACCACAGAGTCAGAAGCACCTCATCTGGGACATTTTCTGTTGTAATGCTGGGAAGTCATTTAAGCAGCATAGGGAATGTCGTGACTCATTCCTGAGGAAGGTCAGGGACAACTGGGTTCATTTCTTGGCTCTGCTCCTCCTTAAAGTGTCTGTATCTTCCTGACCCCAAATCTCTGGCTTCTTCTGACCAGAGAGGGTGAAGACAAGAGGCCACAGCTTGAACAGCCCCCTACTCAGGCCCCTTCCCCCTCAACCCACCTCACTGCTAGAGCTTCTGCAAGTTGTGGCTCTTTACTACTTAGGCTTTCCCATCTTTCCCGTTAGCCATGTTAACTCAGGGCAGGGAACTGCTGAGTCTGTAGCCTTGCCCCAAATATAGGTCATGTGACCGTAGCCTTACTGTATTGGCTACCTCACGTTAATCCTACCTAGGCACCATGCTCCAGAGGAGTCACCCTCTTGATCCCTGGTGCCCCAAGATGCTTCCTTTTCTTGCTTGTGACAGTTAATTTTCACTGCCAGCTTGATCGGGTTTTGAATCACCTAGGAGATACACATTTAGGCTTGTCTGTAAGGGCATATCTAGAGAGATGTAACTGAGGAGGCACCATGGCATGGGCTAAATTCCCAGACCGAATGAAAAGCAAAAAAGGAAGGTCGACATCCCACCTTCTGGTTCCTGTTCAGTCTAAATGTAAGGTGAGGAGTTACAGCTGGCAGCTGGCGGCTGCTTCTCCCACCACACCACCTTCCCATGGGAGCCTCATAAACCTCCCCCCTTGTTTCTCCTTATCAGACTTTTGATCACAGAAACAAGATAAGTAACTAATGCATTTCCCCCAAAGACCCCACATCCCCAGTCCCTGGGAATCTAGAAGTTGTACACTGTTCTCTTTCTCTGCCCAGACGTGTTCTGCCAAAGCCTCACTCTCTTCCTGTGCTCTCCCATGGTACATCATCATGTCTGTAAGTACTCACAACCTCACATGTCAAATGCATATTAGCCTTGAAAGCTTTAGCATACAAGCCATCTGGGGCCCATACACAGGAGTGGGAGCATGAGGCAGCCATGTAATATATACATCCAAGACCATCTGAACGAAACATCAGGAAAGAACTAGAGAAAACTTTGGCTCCATTTTTCAAAGCTCTCCTCCTCCACAAGCCCCAGAGTAATGAAAGAGATGGTAAAACGATACTTAGGACCAGATATAGAAAAAGCAGGACCGTTAGCCAGGACTGGGTGCCTTCCTCAAAGTATAATTTGTTACTTCCCCCCCCTCCTTGTTCTTATGCTAGACAGAAAAAGACATAGATTAGTTCATGCTTAACAAGGAGAATGACTAATTGTCCACTAATGAACCCCCTTAGG
The DNA here is from genome assembly GCF_000622305.1 of Nannospalax galili. Lineage (NCBI taxonomy): Eukaryota > Metazoa > Chordata > Mammalia > Rodentia > Spalacidae > Nannospalax > Nannospalax galili. Next base: position 5,038,181 of record NW_008360332.1, read on the forward strand.
CTCTTCTGAAGTGGGTTTCAGTTGTAAATGCAGTGTTTTGTGGAGGCTTGAAGGTTTCTAATGGCACTCATAAATACACTCTTAGAAATGAAAAGATAAAATAGCACAAACTCTGTGTGACTTCTTGAAGACTCTACTTTCTAAGTTCCCAAGGCTTTGAGGGTCTTCCGTACGTAGCTGGGACTTCAGAGTATGCACACAGTCTGTATGTACTCTGTCTCAGTAAGAATCCTCATACCTTGAGACACAGGTAAAGGCAGCACTCACAAGGTTTAATAGAAAGACTCTTGGATTGTGAGAGGGAACATGTGAGACCTTGTTTCAGCCCTTCCACCAAAAGTTCAAGAGACTCAGGCAAATCAAACACCTCCTACAAAACATCCATTTCTCATGGATATCATTGGGACATTGGGGCATACCATAACCGCATTGGTCTGTATACTAACATTAGACTACAATAGAGGTTCAGACAGGATAGTGCGTCAACCTAAAATGCAGTCAATAATGAGGATGACTCCTAGATGCCAGAACAGTAAACCAGGTCTTTTTTATGTCTAGTCCCAATACATACAACCTAGTGCAGAGCACATGCTTATAAATATGAATTGGCTGGATACATGCATGGGTAAATGTGTTCAGAGATGGATAGATGCATGTGTGGGTGGTTATATGAATAGGTAGATGGATGCATGCATGGATAGATGGGTGGACACATGGACAGAAAAACTGAGAGATGGCTGTGGGGAGGGTGGATGTGGCCTGAGAAATGAGTGAATGTGGATGAACAAGGAACAATATCTAGGTTATCGAGAACAATTGAACAATACGCTGACCAAGGAAGCTGAAAGTAAGATCGTCACAGCCTCAAGAATCACTCATGGCCCACGTGAGGCCCTTCTGGACCTCCTGCTGCAGCTGGTGTGCTTGAATCATGTGCATAAATAGAAAACCTTTGTCATATGAAATTGACTGTATGACCAACCTTAGAGTGTAAAGTTCCATACAAAATCTCCTTCATTATGTGAAGTGTGGGGACAGGTTCATATTTATTCTTATATCTTTCAGTCACAGTTTTCCCTAAACCTTCTAACAACATGAGATGGGTGTTTTCAAGGTCATCCAAGTCAAATTAAATGTGGGTTTCAGGAAGTCTGCTTAAGCTTCCTCTCTTTACGTAGTAGTTCATTTTACATAAAGACCAGCCCATGGAGCGGCATGAGACTGGACTTCGATACAAAGTACCTAATCGCATTCATCTAGTCACCATTTACCACCTCTTTCAGCAAATGAGAAGGGAGCCTCGGCTGCATGCCAGAGCCTGTGTGGAGGAGAAAACACAGTCGGAGGAAAGACATTGCCGTGCTGTCCCGTTTCCTATACCACCTTTGCCTAGAGAGATGGAAAGCAGAGGCGTGTGACTAGACACCTCAGTTGTTTCCCTTCGTTCTGAGATGTGTCTCTCACGTGCTTTCTAAAGGCACTAATGCATATGTACACATAGCTAGGCTTTTCCAGATCTGTTCAAGTCCCCATCATTTCTCCTCTCCTCCCATAGTCATGAAACTTCACATTACTCCCCCTCTATCCCCAACACACACACACACACGCACACACACACACACACACACACATCTTCATTCTGATACATTGTAGGGAAGGTAGTAACTAGCTCAAAACACAAGTTTCATGGATCCAAAGTCTAAAGATGAACCAGGTTCTCCAATCCTTTGGAATTTAGTGGAGATTAAACTGTAACAAAAATAGAGCAGAAGTTAAGACTATCTTAATATCCAAAAGCTCTTAGGATTTCTTCTAAAGCTATGTTGTTTACCCACTTAATGCCATTGGTGATTCAAAATCAATGTAATACAAGCATTCACCAGAAACATACAAAATGCCCAAAAGGATATGTTGGGTCTGTGACACCTTCACTAATAAGGGATGACAATGAACAAGCAATAAAACAGGCTTCGGGACTTTCAGACACTGTCATCCGATGTGTGTGGCCTTTCCCTTGGAGATGGTACAGCTTTATCAGCAGAGGGAAATCACAGGACAATAAGGCTCATTCCAAGGCATTCTTCCAGATGACTAACCTAGAATAGCTAGCAGTGCTCAGCTGAGAACTGACACAGAGTTGGCAGGTCTTCCAGGGATGCTTGGCCCAGTGTTGTAATCACTGATAACTGCCGGCAAGATTAGCCTCAGGAAGATGTGGCCATCCTCTGTGTGAGATCCAAACTGGCTATTCATTTGCTTGTTACCCTCTCTGACCTTCTCCCTTGCTTTGAATTAGCAAGAACAAACACTGAAAATCAAACACCAGGGGTCTCTGGGGCCTTTGCACTGACCGTTTCATCAGCCCCAAATGCTTTTCCTCTAGAACCCCATGGCTGGCTCATCTCTTCAAATACTGTGTCCTCACAGAGACTTTCCCTGCTGCCCTTTGGAAAATAAAAATAAATTAATCTGTGAAAATAAAGCTTCTATAAAAGGTACATTTGCAAAGCACATACGGAAGAGTCAGAGTTCAGGGCTGGAGAGATGGCACAGAGTTAAGCGGCCATCCTGCTCTTCTAGAGGACCCAAGTTCAATTCTCAGTATCCAGTGCCAGGGAATTCAATTCCCTCACCTAGACTCCACAGGGACCTGCACTCATGTGTGCACATACCCCTTACACCCCCCCCCACACACCTACCTTCAAAATAAAATAAATCTTTAAAAAAACAGGGTGAGGTAGAGTTGGAAAATGGCTTTGCCTTCTGAATACTCTGGGAAATGTTTTTTCTGTCCCCGTGTTCACAATACCTGGAAGAAACACTTTAATGGAAAGATGATTTCTTTTAGCACTTGGTTTCCGAGGGTTTCAACTCCTCATGTCAGGAAAGTCCCAGCAAAGCCGTTCAGTTCGTGTCACAGCAGACCGGGAAGCAGAGAGCTCCAGGACCAGTGACAGAGGTCTTCTGCCCATGCTCTACCACCTAAAGATTCTACAGTCTTCTGAAAGAGCGCCTCCAACTAGAAAGGCAGCATTTAAAACATGGACCTGTGGGAGACATTTCAGACGCAAACAAGAGTAAGAGTCCAGGGTCTCAATTTTCTAAGGCGCCTTTTTGAAGCCTGTGGAAGTTCAGTAGGGTTGGCGGTGCTTAATTCCCCCATTCCAGCACCATGTCTGCTTCTCTGGTTCTGCTTTCTGGAGTTGCACCGAGGAAACTGTGTCTCTCTACTTAATGATTTTCTGCAGATAAATTCACGGAGCTCCAATCCAAATTATCCACTTGTTTTGCATGAAGTCTTCTCTGAATTTTTTTTATTTCCATCGTTTGTTCTGACTTAAAAATCTCTGATCTCATTCTCCACTGGCAGAAAGTTTTGCTTTGTGGAATGTCTTCACACATTAACTCTGTCAGGAAAGCTCGGCAGAGTTTTCCTCCTCCTCTTCTTCCATTGGCTTTTCTTCATACTGCAGTTAAGAGGGCAGAGACTGTAAAAGGTCCTCTGGGCCCATATATACTTTATACTATATAGTTTATACTTCTTAGAGGAAAGAAAGCGCTCATTTTTATAGCCATACTGAGAACATTTATCCTTACTTCATAAGGATAAATATATATATATAAATACATATATACATATATGTCTCATAGAAAACCAGGAGATACATATTTATTTAACACTTGGTGCCATGGAAGTCTAGACTTTAGTCATATGATTTTTAGTCATGTGAATGGATCAGTAAAGAATTTCCATCTTTAGTCTTTTAGATAGACCCACTGAAGGGGTATTCCAATTACCTCACCCTGTGTCCCTGTTCAGCATGGAAGAAGCCAGAGCAGTCTGAGTCCTGATTCCCTGTTGGCAATTTGAGTAACCCCTTCAGAGGATGGTGTGATAAGAATAAGAGGTAGGAATTGGTTAGGCAGTTAGTGTAAAAAGACCCCAAAGAAAAGTAGCCAGTTTCTTGGCTAACACTCACAATGTCCTTGGGCCTCTTAGCAACATACTCCGTTCCAAAGGCCAAAAATCTAATCCTTAAAAGACTTTTACGGTTACCTCTTCAGCGTGGGGAATGTTAGATTAGTCAAGAGCCCCATAAAATAAAAATAAATAAATAAATAAATCAAAGAAGAAAGAGTACGTGAAGTTATCAGAAAAAAAAGTGATGGGAAGATATGGGAGGGGTTGGAGGGGAGGGAGTGGGCATGGATTCGATCAAAACATCTTATATGTATGAAATTCTCAATAAATTATTTATTTTTAAAAAAAAGGATTTCCTTCTTTTCCCTGCCAGAGTGCTGAACCAGTTGAAATCAAAGACTAGGCAGGTGAAGGTCAATATGTTGTTTCATTTTGGATAAAAAGGTGGTTAGAGGCTACAGAAGAAGCATAAGGTATAGGCTCTCTCTCCTTTTCTCTCCTCTCTCTCTCTCTCTCCCCCTTCTCTCTTTCTTCCTGTAGTACTGGGGGCGGGGGGAGCCAGGGCGTCAGGCATGTTGAGCAAACACCCTCCCATTAACTAAATTTCATCTCTAGCCCTTTCTCCATTTTTTTGAGATGGGGTCTCACTAAATTCCCCAAGCTGACCTTGAATTATCTCTGTAGCCCAGAAAAATCTTGAATTTGGAATCCTCCTGTCTCCACCTTTCCAAGTAGCTGGCATTGGGGGCCTGTGCCACCAGGCTGGGCCAACAATAGGCTTTCTAAGTCTGAACCTGCAATTAAACTTACTCATTCAACAACCACAGGTAGTGACGAACCACCGTAATCCTTTCAAGAGGGGTGCAGACTGAATCTTAAGACTACTGTAAGGCCCATGGCAGACCTGAACACATGCTTTCAACAGCCCAGCCAACACTGAAGCAGAGCCAGCTGGGTCTTATATCACCAATCCTCCATATCCTCTGCCACTGTGAGGGGTGTGACAGGACATCAGGGGCACTGGGCAGAGACCTTCCTGTGGAAACCAGGTAAATGGAAAAGACAGGCCTCTCCTCATCATTGTCTCATTTTATAGATGGGAAACCTGAGGCAAAAAAGATTTCCTATAATGCCAGAGTTGCACAGCTTCTTAATGTCAGAGTTAGCATTATGTTTCTCTTCTACGTGAGCATTTTTCTGCAGGAGGAGAATCAGTGGGATAATTCATATTACAAAGCCCATTCATTCATTCATTCATTCATTCATATTTACGACATCCATTACCCACTACGTGCCAGCCACTGTCTAGTCTCCAAGTATAGTAGACAGTGATGTAGAAAAAGTACCTGCTTCCTTGAAGTTTGCCATCCAGTGAGAGGGAAGGTAGGAAGCTGCTAAGAGGAGACTGAAGGTACCAGAGAGAAGAGCAAACGTGTGTGTGTGTGTGTGTGTGTGCCTCTGTGCCTCTGTGCCTGTGTGTGCGTGCATGTGAGTGCAGGTGCCCCAAAAGCCTGAAAAGAGCATCATATTACCTGGAGCTGAACTTATAGGTTGTGAATCATCCAACATGGGTGCCGCAAGCCCAGTTCAGGTCTTCTGCAGGGGCAGTATGCACTCGTAATCACTGACTCAGCTTTCCAGTTCACAAATGTGCCTTTTATTCTGTCCTTTGTATAAGTGCCAATGACTCAGAAAAATTCGAAACAGGTGAGTTAGGATAGGAGGGAAAGCACCTTCAAATCTGTATTTCAGATGTGCCTAAGGCGTCTCTAGGTTTTCAGGCCTAGATTATCTGTTACAAAGAAACAAATACAGGCAAATGAAACATTTTCATAATGAAAAAGCAAAAGTATTTCTTGTGTTCAAATATAAGTTGGTTTAATCAAAGAAAAAAGTTAATATTCAAATAAATTTTATTCTACTTTTATATTCATCCTTCTACCTAAAATCCTGCGCAATCCTGTAAGCTTCATTGACCTTATAGAAAACAATGAATGTTCTTATTGTTCAGTTTTTGTGGTGGGAGGTATTGAATTTAGGATCTCACACATCCTGGATAAGTGCTCTTCCACAACATCCCCAGCCTAGAGTGGGTCTGTCCTTCCTTCCTTCCTTCCTTCCTTCCTTCCTTCCTTCCTTCCTTCCTTCCTTCCTTCCTCCTCCCTCCCTCCCTTCCTTCATCTTTCTTCTTCTCTGTCCCTCGCTCCCTCCCTACTTCCCTCCCTCCCTCCCTTCCTCCCTCTCTCCCTCTCATTTGTTGTATTTCCCATTTAGATGCCAGAAATTGAGGCTCAGAGCTGCTAAATGACATTTCTAAAGACACATTATTGGAAAGTAATGGTATGTTCCTCCTCTGTAGCCCCTGTTTTTCAATTTTATGTAGACTATGGAAAAATACTATCTTATAGACCAATTTGACACCCCAGAGGAGCCCAGTGCCTCTTCAATAGGTCTATCTATCATCTATCTATCTATCTATCTATCTATCTATCTATCTATCTATCTATCTCTCTCTATCCAAGGCTGGTAGTGGATATTTTTTAAACATTCTCTTTTAAGCCTCAATACAAATGAGCAATGACACAGAGAGAAAGTGAAAATCAATGCCAACTGATTAAGAAACTGTCCTCCAATTTGCTGCTTGACACTTAGCTTTAAAAGATCCATGAGGGAAAAATTTGTATCTGGCTTGACTGCTTATGGAGAAAATCCTTTTATGGGTGGACATTCTTTGATGTTGAGAAGATAACACTAATGTTAGTGTTTATGACAGTATTGTTACGCTTACTGTGGAAACTCTCCTTTACAATTTTAATGGACATAACATATTTGCACATACTCATGTGGAGTAATATGATGTTTGATTCATGTGAAAATTCTTTTAGCCCTCAAAATACCTCAACAAAAAGTAGTTACAATTCATATACCCATTTTACAAATGAAGAAATGAAGCAAGGAGAGATTAATAACTTGCCCTAAGTCACATTGGCTATTGATTCAGGACAGAGCTAATTGGGTTCTGCTTGCTTCCATCTGTTTTCCAATGGTATCTTAGAACCAAGAGTTATCAAGTCTCTTTGCCTTCCTAGCAACAGGAAAAAGCCCATTCCTAACAAATGTGAAATACATATTTACAGATTTTATAAACCTGGTAGAGGTCACACCTGTATCAGGTTGGAAAGCATTCCATTGATGCTTCAAGATCATTATTTGAGACTACTGAAATAAACTGACTGTCGAGAGATTAACCAGAAAAAAAGACTTACAAATTTATAATTTACATGGAATCATCACAAGAATCAAATGTAAACACAACATAACTCAACAGGATTTATAAATATATATGCTTTCCTCACTGGGGAGAGAAAAGGAGGGGGGATTCAGGCAATGCTCTGAAGAGAAGACTGGTTCAGTTCAGTTGGTTTCTATAGTGGCATTCACTCCACTCATCTTCCTAAAAAGATAATGTCTACTAGATCCACCTTAATAAACAAATAAACTTCAGTGAACGTCTGTGCTTCAGGGGAGACAGCGTGACAAGGTCTCAGAGACCTTGGTTCTGAGGCTGCCTGCTTAGTTCAGTGTATTCAACAAGCCAATGTACAATACTTTGGGGTACCACTTTCTTAACCCTAACAATGAGCAGTATGGACAGTGGGGCTCATAGAGGGCTGCTCCTGAGCTTAGTTCAGCTTTGGGGGATGCTCCCTTTTGCCTGGTATGTCACAACCCTGTGGCTCCATCTCCCTTCTACTACATCACTTTGGGCTGTACTTGGCAATCCCTTTCTTGCAGGTCTCAACTTTGTGCAGGAAGGAATGTGCCTTTTTTTTCTTTTACGCCCAATATTTTTTATATAGGTAGGTAAGAATAAATTCCAAATAAAAAATGGGCATAGAACCCAGATAATAAGAATTAGGTTGAAGATTTTCAAAACATTTCTGCAATCAAATTCTCATGACAAGACAAACTAAGGTAGTACAATTATTGGGCTGGATAACTTAGTAATTAATCAGTGACAACCAAGTGACACACAGGAAAAAATTTATAAAAAGTCGTTCTACTGACAACTTCAATTTGGGGTAATTATCTGGAGATTAAAGAAAGAAAAGTATGGCCACTTGAACTAATCAACTTTTTTTGGTCTTTTTGAGACAGGGTCTCCCTGTAGCCCCAGCTGTCCTGGAATTCTGTATGTAGACCAGGCTGGACTTGAACTTTTTAAAGCATTTCATTCAATGTTAATTCAAGTTTAGTTCTTTGTCCCTCTTTATGCTTTCAAAAGAAAGCCAAAAGCATGGGGGTATTAAAATTTTCAATTGGTTTTTAAATTTAAGAGCCAGCAAGCATTAGTTTCCTTTTCATTGCAGAGATAAAATATCTGACTTAATGGATGCAGGGTCTATTTGGGCTCACAGGTCAAGGGTATAGGCTATCGTGGAGAAGAGAGCATAAGGCAGCTATTCATGTTGCATCTGCAGTCAGGAAGCAGCAAGAGAAGAATGAGCATGCTCCACTTGCCTTCTCTTTATTTTGTACTCCAGGACCCCGACCTATGGATGGGTGTTATCCATAGTAAGGGTGGGTCTTCCTGTGTCAGTTAACCTAATCTGTAACTTCTTTGATGGACATGCTTGGAGATTTGTCTCCTAGGTGAGTCTAGTTCATGTCAAGTACATAATATTAACCATTAAATAGAAATATACTTTTGTAGTCAGACCAAATTTTAAAAAATATAAAACTAGAAAGAAAAAAGAGACAAAGCTAGGGAAAGAAGAAAAGCAGAATTTAGTTGGAGCTAAAAAAAATAGATAGGGGGCGCACATGTTTAATCCCAGCATTTAAGGAGGCAGAGGTAAGTGGACATTTGTGAGTTCAAAGCCAGGCTGAGCTAATGGTGAATTCCTGGCCAATGGCCACCCCAGGCTACATACTGATACCTTGCCTATATAAAGGGAAATAGAGGATTCCCCTGCAGCCTGAGCAGCTCCACTCTCTCCCGGCACTCAGTCTCCCTTGTAGCCTTGGATTCAGGGCTCCTCCTGCTCTTTCTGCCCCAGATCTCTGGACTATCTTCTTAGTCCAGATCCACCCACTGCATTCTGACCCCCTGTGCTCAGACCAGCCCAATTCTCTAACTCAGTTTGGTAGACCCTCCACTGGCTGTCCCCACCCCCGCCTTGCCCCTGGCCTCCTGATCTGCCTGCCACAGGTCTGCGTACTACTCTGACAAGTACAGTGTATCACTCATCAAAGAAGCTTCCTTTTCTAACAGATGGAGGTTATGACAGAGTTCCACAACTGGTCAGACTCAGAAAACATATGTCTGAGAGACGCTCAGCTCTAAGTGACACATCTACAGGTGGAACCTCTACATCTAAGGAACGTAGTGGAACAGGGAGTGGAGAGAATACTAATATATCTCTCAAATCTCACCAGTGAAGCTTCCTCATACAACAGTGAGATGCACACAGAAGGTCACAACTGGCCATATTTTAGAGCCCAAGAGACTGCAGAGTACATGTCCCTAGATAGGATTCCTTTATTAAACCTCACCTACCCACAGCTCAGAGACCATCGTGGAAGAGGAGGAAAGTGTAAGAGCCAGGGTTGGTACATGAGCATAAGGAAACAGAGACCTTCAGACCACTGGGAATATAGACCTTGTTTTAAAAAGTGACTCTAGATAGCCTGACTAGATTCCAGTAGATGAACTTGAACCAAGGGGCATTTGGGTACAAGTGCTTGACCAGATAGGGCTTAACATATATGACAGAATGCATGAAATCCAGTGGAGGGGGGACTATGGGGGAAGCACAGACGGGGGAAGGATCTAAATTTGATTAAGATCCATTATATGGAATGCACAAAAATTCAATAAAAATGTTTTTAAGAAAAAGGAAATAGAAGAAAGAATGATGTAAGGAAACTACGGAGGAGGCGACAGCAGAACGAGGGGGTGGAACAAAAAGAGGACTGTCTTCGTTCCTTAGGGCTTCCGGCTCCTGCCAACAGTTCCCTCGAATTCCAGACTCGCAGTCATGTCAAATTTCTTCTACTGTCTAACTTGATTGATGAGCATGTCCAGTCTCATCATATAGAAGCTTCTTTTTTTTTTTTTAATTTTTCAGACCCCAACTCAATGAGCCCATCTAGAAATCGTGTGCATGTGCACCCTCCTGTTCCTCTCTTTTTTTCTCTTCCCCTTAATATTTTCTTAAAACAGGAACCTAAGTTATACCAAAAGACCTTTTCTTGAAGATAACTACACAAGTCGTTTTTCTTTTAAAAGAGGAGATGTGGCCCAAAGTCCCTGGGTTTTAGAAAACTTTGTGAGCTACAGATAAAATGGAATCAAATTACCTGATCTCTAGGAAAGATGTGTTGCGAGTTGTGCTAGAGAGTCAAGACCCTCTTCTACGTAATTTACCATGAAAATGCAGGTCCTTGTTCAAACAGCAGTATCTCAGATTGGTGATGGCAGGGCACCAAACCAAACATGGAATCCTTTTAGAAGCTGATCTGTAGAGGGCTTTATCTTTGGAGGCAGGTGTGAGGAACAGTGGGCAATACAGAGTAGAAGGTGTGGTATGGTGTTGAGTGGCTGACTTTGAGCACAGACAAATCACCAGCTGCTGGTGTGACTGAGTAGCAGTGCTGTAAGTACTAAGAAAGAGTACATGAGGATGATGAAGACACGACAGAGAAGAGAAAGATGTGACTTTACATTTGCCAGGCAGTGTTCAGCCAGGAGCTCTTCTGATTCATTAGCTTCTTTGTCTTTTAATCTAAGCTGGCAGTAAAGACCACTGAGCAACAGGAGCATCGTCAATACTAGAAGATACGCTACATGAATGATAGTATGAAAAGGCCTTAGAGGGGCTGGAGAGATGGCTCAGCTGTTAAGAGCATGGCCTACCCTTGCAGACGACCCAGGTTCCAATCCCAGTACCCACATGGCAGCTAACAACCATCTGAAACTCCAGTTCCAGGGGGTCTGTTGCCCTCTTCTGACCTCTGCAGGCATTACACAACATGGGTGCACTTACATACATGCAGACAATACACTCATACACATAAAATAAAAACAATAAATAAAATATTTTAAAAAAGAAAAAGCCTTAGTGCTTCAAAAGCAAAGTAACATACCGTGGATAGCCCCCAGAGGTTTCTTTGACTTTCAATTAAGCATAATTACCTTCCAGATTAGACTACTAGTTGGTTGGGAGACGGAGACTTATGTTGCCTGTCTGTCCTACTTTAAAAGGCCCTTGTGAGGATCACCAGAAAGACAAACACTAGACTAAGATCAATGGTCTCTGCTGTAAGAAGAAGAGGTACTTGTTCAATGGAGAAAGTTCTAGAGGCAGAAGACTGCACAGCCAACACCACATTATAATGTCGTGATCTTGGTGCAGATCTGATCCATCTTGAATGAACCTCAATGCCCTCTCCTATAAAGTATAGACAACACTCTCCTGTTTCACTTACAGAAGGATAATGTTCATGGAGACTTTATGAATCTATCAAGATTTAAACAGAATGCATTATCACTAAAAGAACTCAGTACTCTCAAGGTTGCCTCTGAGCCTAGCAAGAGATGAACTTGTATTGCAATTTTATGACAGGAGAGAGCCAAGCTCACAGTTGTAGAGCTAAATTACATTAAAATAAAGCATTTCCTTCACTGTTTTTTATTTGTTTGTTTAACCTTGTGTTTGGTCATTGACATTCTATCCACAGTAGCAGAGGCAAAAGAGAAACTTAACCACAGCCAGCCAGAATTCTTCCCCTATGGTAGACTCTTAAACAATATTTTTCCTACTCCCTGTGAAATACACTGGACAACAGGCCCCAGAGAGGTTTTGATACAGAATATTTACTCCTGAGGGAACCTTAATGCCTCCTTACTGCCCTCATCCTCTTCCCATCACACAGGCCCTCTTCCTTTCCTCTCCCGTTCCCCTTCCCCTACAAGCTCACCTGCCATTCATTAACAAGGAGCAGTTGTGATATCGCTTAAGAACCGAATGGACTGCTGTGTAAGTGGTTGGAAGTTTAATGGGAAAGATGAAAAGCTGGAAATCAATACAAGTGCTATGTTAAGGCATGCACGAAACAGATTTATTTTACTCCCCCAAGAACTCACTAAAGGGAGGATGAACTTACCTGCTTTTCTGTCTTTAGCTTCAGATAAGAAAAACCAAACCACCCAACTGACCAGGTAAGAAACTAGACCACAATTTGTTGATAAAATCTTTGCCAGAAGTCTACGATATGCAATTCTTTTTCTAAAGTAGCATCCAAATGTTTTTATTTAAGGACATGGTTGAATGTGTTGATTTAGACACTGGCCATGACCTTGCAGAAAAATTAGACTAAGGGCCCCTGGCTTCAAGCATGAATTCTAGACCTTTTTAGTTACAAAATCATACAAATTACACTATCTGTTCAAGATGCTTTTGGGTTCCTGAACCACTGATAGTACTGGTCATACCATGGGGCCACAGAGTTGAAATTTCATAGTCCCTGAAGAGGCAACCCAGAAATTCTTTTAACAATGGACAAAATCTGTCATTCCATAGCTATATTTAAAATGAACAGTTACACTTGCAACTCTACCATCAGTGAGAAAGTGGACTCCACAGCAAAACAGTGCCTGATTGGCTAACAGTTCCGCAGCCCCTCACAAAGTCTGCCGTCCTTTCATCAGCGTCCCTGTCCGTAAGCATTACTGTAGCTGTGTACTTCCATGGCCACTGTAGGCTCTTAAAGTATAAGAACTAGACCTTATTGGTTACTGAATCTCTAGTGTTAGAATGTGCCTGGCACGTGGCAGATCTCTAAAACTGCAGAAGAAAGCTGGGGCTTCCGGTAGGCTTCCTTAAGAGAAAAAGGAACAGCAAACTGCAGCTCCTGCCCTGTCAGTTAGAGATGCTTGGAGTGTCCTGTTGGCTCTTGGATATCATGTTTTAGAGCTTTGGAAATTCAAATATGTTCACCACTGGAGATCAAGATGGGCAGTGGAGAGGGGAAATGCTTCGCAGAATTGGGAAACCATATCAAATGAGGAACAAACGAGGGAACTGGGAATGATTAAGTTGACTAAAAGAAGCAAAGGAAAGACACAGTTACTCTCCTCAGATATTTGAAAATCTGTCAAGTGGGAAAGGTAGCTAGATTTGTTCTGCACAATCCCAGAGGGCAAACTGAGGTCAATGATTAAAAAGAAGATCGAGGCAAATTTAAGTTCTCAAAAAGAAAGAACATTCTGAAATTCCCCAATCCATCCAGAGTCGTGGGAGAGGAGGGAACCCTCTGTCTTTGACAAAAGCAATGAGGCCTCAACTCCCGAGATTCTTCCAAATGAAGAATTTCTGGCTCTCCAAACACTCAGCGAAAATACCTCTGCAACCAGGGACATGGCTCACAGCAGGAAATGAGCGGCTCTCAGCTGCTGTCCTAGGCATGGCTTTAATATGTGGGAGGTCCAAATGGACAGCATGAAGACGATGCAGGTCGAGGAGGCAACAAAAGAGAAGACAGTTTCCAAAAGTAAGAGAAGAAAAAAGTGGAGAAGATGCTAAGCAATTTTTATGGTACAGTTGTGTCTACCGCCTCTGCTAGTGAGAGCAACAGCTAATGGAAACAAGGATGGCAATTTTATCAACATAATCATCATCAAAATTATTTAGAATTCTTGGAAAGGCAGATTCTTTTTAAAAGTTGATAGTTCAAAGAGCTGCAATCACACATCTGTTTTCTTGTTTGGTTTACAATTGAGGCAATGGAAACAGAGGACTCCGTGAAATTGAATGACACTTCACATTGATAAGCATTTCTGAAACAATATGGCAGCAATTTAAGGAACACATTACGCTCTCGAGCTGTGTGGAGAACGAGCAGAGAATATACCCTTTAATGCTTAATTTTTATAATAATCTTACTTGTTCCAAATACAGCATTTCACAATGAAAGCCTGACTGTGTTTCGGTTCAGTAATATGATAAGACACAGCTTGTAAAAATGAGAATTGAGTTTAACTGTGTTCTTGTGCTTTATTGCCATTTATGATGTGAATTGCTTCTAAAGAAGATTGTGTTAGTTTATTAATTTACATAATTGCTGAAATATAGCATGTGATTCCAAATAACAAGCTCTTCATGATATCATTCAGATCCACCATGACATTATCTTGGAACCCACAAAAAATGACACAGAATTAAGTTAAAAATACACACACATATTTTGTTGGTTTCTAGTTTTTAAATTATAAAAAAGATTATGTGGACCAAACAATGAATTTTTATATTCAAATGGCGAGCAGTGTAAAAACTAAGAAATAACTAGTACATACTATGATATTTTTAAGTAATGATGAGTCTTTTTGACAGACTAGAAGCCAGGTGAAGTTTTTTGGCTTTTTTTTTTTTTAATTGAATCAAGAGTCTTAAAGAAAGATGAGAGAAGTCTCAGAAGAAGATCTAAAAATACTTGCTCAAATGTATTTCCATTTTTCAAATAACACCCTATCAAATTAACTTGACAGTCTCTGGTCTCAATCAGAAAATCCTGACACCCTGTTTGAGTTCAGATCGTCAGCAAGTACAAACATTTCACTCAGCTCAATCTTCTAAAATGTGGGCGAGGTAGAAAATGTGGATATAGAAAAAAGGCTGCAACCCATCAGCTAGCTACCAAACATTAGACCGAGAGGTAAAATACAAGTCTTGGAACAGAGGCTTTTGAAATGTAAAAAGTCTCACTGGCAGAATGAATCCCCTTGTCTCAGCAAGTTGATAAACAAAGGAGCCAACTAATACTCTTCTTTTTCTTTAGTATATATGTTCCTCTGTGTGAGTGTGTGTGTGTATGTGTGTGTGTGTGTGTGTGTGTGTGTATGTGTGTACATGCACATGTGAATTCACGTACATATTGTAGAGGCCAGAGGACAACCTCAGGTGTCACCTTCCTAGCAGTGGTATTAAAAGCACATGTCACCACACCTAGTTTTTTTCTGCATGTCCTTGAGATCAAACTCAGATCCTTGTGGTTGCACAAGCACTTCAGCAATTGTGCTGTCGCCCAGTCCTGAGGAATCCTTTGTAACATTACATAAGCAACAGCATAATAGCAACCAAGACAAAAATGCTGCTTCTCTCTCTCTTCTGCTTCCCGCATCTTCTTATTCATCACTTTAAACCGAAGGCTTGACTAAAGCAGTCCAGCCTCAGTATTTCTTGCTTTCCCAAAGTGACATTCTGAAAGCTGGAAAGCAGTGTCTTCCAATCCTGCCCCTCCTTTCCAGTCATCGTCTGAGCAAATCTGTAATTTTTGCCACAAAAATTCTTCATAGCTGAAGAACAGTGCAGCAAATAGCAATGTTTGTATCTGGTATAGAATCTTGACAGAATCCTTTTTTTTCTAGTCATTAAGCAGCCTTGATTCTGTACAAACAGAAATCTCAGTATTGTTTTATTCACCCAGGCCTCCCCGCTCCAACCAGATGAAGAATCCTATTTGTCTGTTATTGGTCAGAAGATGCTCCCCACAGCTGTTGGGAATCTTATTGCCTGGGTGAAATAACAGGGCATATTTCACAGGAGCTATTAATATAGGCTGCAAGTTTGTTGTATGGCAGAAGGCCAACAGCTAGATGGAAATGACCAGCTGAAATGCACTGCTTTTAAGTTTCGCCTGCCGTACACACACACATAAACACACACGTACACACCCACAACCAGCTTAGAAATGTTAAACAGCTCCAGATTTATTTTTTAATATGAACAAAAATGTCTAGTGTGGCCTACAGATTTGGCAAAATCAGGCCAGCCCATTCATTCCCACCACAGGTTGAAGGCTTTGGGCCCAGGCCTAGAGAACTTGGCATTCCTGGAGGCAGAAGAGAAAGGTTCCTGGTTCCTCATCAGGATGACACAAGAAGAAAGAGAAAACACAAAGTAACTTAGGTCATTACTACACCTGAGTGATTAGCTAGTCAAACTCATGCTTTGAAAGAAAAGAAAATTGAGCCCCAAACACACAGAGAGCCAAAGGCAGGACCCAGGCCAGAACTCGTATATCCCAGTCACGGTCAGGGTCAGGCCTTCAGTGATTCCAGTAAAGGATTGTAGTGCCTGTCTTTATGTAATTCCAAGAAAAAAATATGAATAAAGTGTAACAGTGTTACTGGAACCAACATTCTGATTTTTTTCTGAGAGGTTTCATTCAGAATGTGCTTTCGAGAACATCATATTAAAAGTTCTCAGAAGCATGTTTTGCTGCTCTCTCATACCCTTGATAGTGCTCTGAGCCTAAGCTCATCATGACTACTGAGGCTACAGTATTGCTCTTGACTCCAAGGTCAAGTGCTTCCCACCACAAGCTTCCTCTGTCTGCTGGAGTGTCACAGACCACTTCGGCTGGCAGGTTCCCTCTTCTAGGCTGAATCAGTCAGTGGGAGGGCATCCCTGTGCTCTGGAGATGAAAGGTCTTCTCCACGTTAGCCCTGCCAGGTATTTCTGGGCTTCTGCTAGACAAGAGCTTAATTATGAGTGCTCTTTCCTGAGTTCATTTGGAATCTGCCCTGTAGTTTCTGCCTAGTGGTATTGTAATTTGAGGCCCTTAGGACTTCAAACGACAAAGAAATGTGGAGATGTTGCTCACCACCTTTATAGCTCTCTGAACTTTTAATTCAGCCACCAGTGCAGTAACTACTGTCCATTGCCATGATATAGATCACAGACTAAAGATAGATAAAGTAGCTACTTTAAACATCTCTAGGCCAATGATTCTCTGTTAGACAGTAGCCTAGGGTAAAATCTTCTGTAAGTCAAGGTCATCCAGCCCAGTTCCTTGTTCAGAGGCTGTTACAGGGTGGGAATGCTAGACCTGAAAGTACTTCGGGACTAGAACCAACAGCTTTTGCAGCCTTAGTGTCTAGTCCAGTGCCTTGTATAGCCAACGGGTTCCAGAGTTGGTTATGATCCAATAGAGACGTTCTTGGGATACTGTGCTGGCAGTGATCAGAATTGCTTCATCTACTAGGGTCATACAATTTAGTACCTTAACAATCTATCCCACCCCATTTTTATAATGCTCATTTTTCTCTACTTTGGGATAGTATACCATATTTACTTTTTAAAAACTATGACTATATTTGCCTTTATTTGCTTGTTCTTATTACTTATAGCATAATATCATTTAGCAACAATCATTCAGCTATTTGAGAGGTAGGGGTTTTTTTGTTTTGTTTTGTTTTGTTTTGTTTTGTTTTGTTCAGGATCTGAAGATGTAATTTATCAAGTCAAGGGGATAGATACAACCTCATTTTGGAATCTCAGTTCTGCTTACTTAGCAAACATTTCCAAAGACTTTTGTGTGCTAGTCTATAGGATGCTGGGCAGTGAAAAAAAATGTGACATGGTCTCTGGCTCTAGGTGGCTTATGGTACAAGGAGGGAATATACAAGTTAGAAATCTGTATAAGGAATGCGTGTCGATGACACCTGAATAGATAAAGGATACTGGAGACATACAGAAAAGATAGTGAGTGTTCGGGGCAGGAGAACTTAGACCAGGCCAGGTGGCGCATGGTACCTACAGAAGATAAGATGCAGCCATAAACTTGATGGGCAGACAAATGCTGATGACACCAAAGGCAAGAAGAGTGAGGTTTGAGAGAACAGTGAAATAAGGAACTCAGAGAGGTGTGAATTTTCCTTAAGTGTAGAGGCTTGGATGTTCTAGAATTGTGTCCCAAACTGCCTGTTTCCCCCAAGAGGCGGGGCCTGCTGTGGAGCATTGGCTGCAGAGGGGCTTCTGGGAGCCATCTTGTCATGGAAGCCAAACACGCTGGGGTGGGTGTGGAGAAAAAGATGGCCCCAGCGGCTCAACCGTGTGGAGAGAGGGGGCATTTACTGACCTGGGGGAGACTACGGGCCCAAGATGCGTAAAGTTAAAGGAGACTGTGGGCGGGCACGGAAGTGATCTGGAATGGCAGGAGGAGCTGCGCAGAGCTGGGTGTCCAGTGTGCGTTTCTATGTAAGTCACCTCCATTTACCCCCTCCCTACCCAAGGGCATAACAAATTCACATTAAAATATGTTATATGGTCTGATTGCACAAGAGACCCTGAGAGAACTCTGGAGGCAAGAATGAAACTCAGTTTAAAGTACTGAGCCACAAATGAGTCTGGAGAGTCAGGGTCTTGGCCACTGGAGGCCTTACTTGCTGTGGGAAAGAGAGTAGAGTTTTCAGAGGCCAGAGGGAAGATGTTAGAAGCAGAACCATTTAGAGTAAGGGGTTTATGATAAGCACTAAAACCAGAACACTTGTAGGAGTTTCAGGGAGAGTGAGTGTGCAGGAGAAAGCTGGGGATCAGAAAGGAGTCACCTTCTAAGCACAGTCAGACTCGGAACAGGATTCTGAGGAGGAGAGGTAGGCTAATGATTATCTAAGAAAGCTGGGCTCCTGTGAGTTGTCACAGGATTGGGGGTGAGCCTGGGGCTGCTGAGGGTCAAAGTGTCACTAGTTGGTGTAAAGAACCAAAGGTGGAAAGTAGGGAAGACAAACAGCCTGGAACCTGTCAACACCTTTGATCATGTCTGTCAGTGCATCTAATCACAGACTCCAAGGAAAGGCCTTCTGCTTCTCTTTAGTCTTCCCAGCCCATGGAGTTCTGTATAAATTCTTTTCTACTAAGTCTAACTTGTCCGATACAAAGAAGGAGATTCTAACAACTATAATTGAATTTAACAATATGAACTTCCACAATCAGGAAAAAGGAAACATGGACTGGGGTCCTAGTTCAGCTGAAGCCCTTGCTGTGAAAGCACGAGGACCTGAGTTTGGATTCCTAGCACGCACGTAAAAATCCAGATGTGCTGTTGTTCCCCTGTAGCCCTTTGCACTGATACATCAGAGACATCAGAGACACGAGGCTCTGTGGTCAGCAAGCCGTGCTGAATTGGTGAGCTCCAGGTTCAGTGAGAAACTCCATCTCAAAAAATAAGGTGGAAAGTGATTGGGACAGACACCCAACCACCTCTGGCTTCCATGTGCTTGTGCTTATGCATTTGCACAGCACATGTGCACACACATGAATGAAAACACATGAAACAGCGTACATGTATACAAAGTGAGGAAGGGTGGGGGTACTCAGAGAAGCATCCCAAACATAGCCAAGCACTTTCTAAGAGAAGAGCCCTGGTAGCAAGACACTGTTGGCACAGAACTGCTCTCCAGTTGTCGACATTCGAGGTCATGTCATGGGATTCTTGATTGCATCTGCGATGAGCCTGTAATGAGCTCATATCTTGCTGAAGATGCAAAGCACTGAGGCTGTCTGACTAGTTGCACCACCATCACATTCCCAGCCACCACAGGAGAGCAAGCATCATGTCTCACTTCCTGAGAGAAGCACAGCCTTCATTCCATCCTTGTGGATATTTTCTCCTTCAAGGTGAAAGGCTGATCCAGAATAATGACCATACAACCAACAATAAAGAAAAAGGCCCATACTATATGGTCAGAATTCAATATTAGAGAAAAAGCTTTCTAAGTCCATAGAGGACAGATTTTGCTGGTGGTCTTTCCTACTTGTGGCAAGGAAAATTGAAATAACTGAAACAACTCTTAAAACTCAGCATTTCAACCACTAAAGAAATAAACATGAGGGCCTGGAGAGATGGCTCAGCAGTTAAGATCACTGACTCCTCTTGCAGAAGACCTGAGTTCAGTTCCCAGCACCTACAGGATGGCTAACAACCATTCATAACTCTAGTTCCCAGGGATCTGAAGCCCTCTTCTGACCTCTGCAGGCATTGCACCACATGGGTGCATGCAGGGAATACACTCATACACATAAAATAAAATAATAAATAGAAGTATTTTTAAATAAAATGATAAAATAAGCAACTGGAGGTATATTAGTTACTTTTCTGTTGCTGTGATAAAATACCATGACCAAGGCAACCTACTGAAAGAAAAGCTTCTTTGGGCTTACGGTTCCAGAGGGAGTGTTTTTAATGATGGGGGAGGCATGGAAGGAGGCAGCTGGTGCAGAATGCTGAGAGCTCACATCTTCATCTTCAAGCATGTGCAGGAAGCAGGGAGAACAAGCTGGAAGAGTGGGGCAAGGCTGTGAACTGTTAAAGCCTGCCTCCAGTGAACCGCTTCCTCCAGTTAGGTCACACCGTCTAAAGGCTCCATGACCATCCCCGGCAGCACTACCAACTGACCAAGTGTTCAAATACTTGAATCTATGGGGCCACTTCTCATTCAAACCACCACAGAGGATGTTTCTTTTTTATGTAATAGTCCAGGCAGAGTGTTTAAACTGACAGTTTAAACTCAGTTTAGGGGACTCAGGTTCTAGCATCTTCAATATGGGACTTCCAAGATTATGTTGAATGTTACAACCTCAGGAGACGATATGGGAGAGGGGATCGTAAGGCCACTGTAGGATGCGGCATGTACCTCTGCCCCAGCTCACGTTCCACTGGAGGGAGCTTGGTTACATGGTCACATTTAGCAACAAGGGAATCTGGACAATGTGGCCTGGCTGTGTCTTCTAAAAAGAAAGGAATAGAATCTTAAGGAAATCGCTTACTGATTTCTGCCATGGAGTCTAGCCACATGATTCAAGATTCAAATCCATCTGAGTAGTTTTGTCTCACCAAAGGTCAGTTAGTTGTATGGTGATGAGACAGATAAAATATATCTTAAGTTTCAAAGTTCTATTATCACTGTAACAACTATACAATTCTGTTCTACTACGAAAGCAGTTAAAGACTGTACATTTAAAAAGAGGTGGGAAGTGACTGTCTTCCAAGAAAACTTTACTTAGAAAATAAGCAGCAGAAAATTTCATCCGTATTCTTTGAATTCTTTTTTAAATATTGTATTTATTATTTTTATTTTATGTGTATGCATGTATTGCCTGCACGAAGGTAAGTGCCCCTGTGTCGTGCAATGCCCACGGAGGACAGAAGAGGCGGTCCTCCGATCCCCTGGACCTGGAGTTACGGACAATTGTTAGCTGCCATGTGGGTGCTGGGATTTGAACCCAGGTCTTCTGTAAGAACAGTCAGTGCTCTTAACTGCTGAGCCATCTCTCCAGCCCACTCTGAATTCTTATATCAGCTCTATAATGGACATTTCTTTCCTTGAGTGAAATGGAAGCGGATGAGTTGTTATTCCTTTTGTCATCCAGCAACACATGAACCGTCCCCATCACTGATTCTTCTCCCTCCTGCACATTCATTTTTCCTCATTTCCTCCCAAACTTCTTGCCTGTATCTAGATTATCTGTCCACTTCTAGCCACCATAAGGATGTATGCTCCAAGGACCACAGTTCTGTTCCTATGCGTCATCCAGCAACTCTGTCTACATTATTTATTCATTCTTTGCCACTTTGTCTTAGCCGGGTTTCACTTGCCTCCTTCTCGTCAGCTGTAAAGACATAACCAGAGTCCCCTTCCTGACATGGTAACACCTGTCATGTGGCTTGTCATAGTCATTACTATGGTTCAGATCTATGAGCAAGATGACAGTGTGCTCTGTTGGGGGGCAATTCTCCAGGTTTCTGTTTCTCCATGTCTTCTGAAAAGAACCAGTGATGGTCTTTTGCTATGGACTGTCTTTTCTCTGATGATGTTTTTATAGTGATAAAAGACAGGAGTTGAGGGAACAGCTTGGGTAGGAGCCGGAGCCCATCATAAATGCCTTGGGTTTCCTGTGTTCCTGGTTCTCCTGCCATATCACACTCTGTATTGTAGGTGTCTTTTGGCCTTTAACATGTGGCACTGTAGAAAATAAGGCTTAGAAATTAATACATATTCTAACTTCCTAACTCCTTCCTAACTTTTTTTCTGACTTGGGGTCTCTGTTCTCCTACTACCATCTATGAAACTCGTAGGCTAATTTGAGACACAGAAGGAGACTGAAAACTAGGAGTCTTGGAGTCTTTGCTATTTCTAACATTCAGGACCTCTGTTAAAATGGAAAATAAGCTGCATTCTAGAAATTAAAGAACAGCAAAGCAGCTCAGAAATGTGCAAGAGTCCCTTTAAGGAGAATGGCTAAAGTTACAACTCTGTCTTTATCTAATCACTAAGGATTGTCAGTGCTGGGGTGGTTCTACAGGGATAGCCAAATCCCTTTACTTTAAAAACCATGCAAATCATCTCCAAACATAGGGCTTGAGTGTTATGAGTAACAATTTACTGGCAGCAACCCTCACATTCACACCAACCTCCAAAGCCAAGGGACTTAGGGTGAGCAACTTTGTACCACCCACTACATCAACAGAAAGATAATTCTGTTTGTCTTAAAAGCAGTAAGATGTGTACAAGTGGAAGCAACTTAACCCCCACTTTTCCATGGTTGTTCTGTCAATAGATATTGAGCTACTGTTGCTGTAAAGAACCACTTTGTTTAGACCCAAGATCAGAGGTAGAGAAATGATGGGGAAACTCTATTAAGGTGTTAGTGCTAGAGGATCAAAAATATACACTACTACTAAGAAATGAACAATCGAAGTCAAATGAAATGTGGGGAAAGAGTTTAACACTGAATGTAGACTGATTAGCACCTGATGGGGTGTGATGGTTAATATTCATTTTCAGTTTGACTGGATCTAGAATCACCATGGAAACCCACCTCTGGGCATGTCTCTGAGGTTGCTTTCAAAAAGGTTTAAATGAGGAAAGAAGGCCTGTCCGGTATATGGGGAGCAGCATCCCATAGCCTGGATTCCTGAACTGAATAAAAGAGAGAAAACGCAGCACCAGCAATCGTCGCCCTCTGCTTCCTGACTGCAGACACCATGTGACCAACCTCCTCCAGCTCCTGCCACATGACTTCCCTGTCATAATGTCTGTACCCATGAGCACCCTCTGCTTCCTGACTGCAGACACCATGTGACCAACCTCCAGCTCCTGCCACATGACTTCCCTGTCATAATGTCTGTACCCATGAGCTGCTATGAGCCAAAGTAAATATTCCTTCTTTGAGTTGATTTGGTCAGGTATTTCTCCCAACAATAAGAAAGTAACATAGCTTTCTTGAATTTTTCATTTTTATTTATTTGGAATGTTACTTCAATTTTAAAAGTAATTTCTTACTATAGATTTCATAGGAACTAACTGGCATTGCTCTGATTATGTTTCTAAAGCCAGAATTTAGCCCTGCTTAAAAGTTTATTCTCATTCCATTGTATTGGCTCATTTTCATTCAGACTTGCATCTCATCACAAACATGCTCATGTACTTAAACAACCATATCCCAGGGTGCCTGCCAGTCTGGTGCACATTGCTTGTGAAACACCCTTCAGAAGTTTACCTAGTGCTTTGAATACAAACAGAGTCAAGTGATACCCTCGATCTGTTCAATTGAGTATCTTAATTATCACATTAAATCTCATTTCTTACCTTACTTTTCTGATAATGACTCTCAAGATATACTTTCCCAGATTTAAGAAAGATATCTGAGAAAAGGAAGAAAAAGAGAAGGCTAAAAGGAAAGGCTCCAGTGTGCGGACGGGTGAGGGCAGCTCCGCAAGCGAGGTGAGGAGAAGGCTTCTTTCAAAAGAAATATTCTCTAACTCCTCCAAGCTAATATTCAAACTATTTCCTTAAAAGAAAATATAAATAGTTCTACTCTAGAGTAACTCTGTGTTCTGCCTAAGGATACGGAGCTCAGTTTAGTGGAACTTGTGGATTAAAAGTAGATTCAAAGCTGCTTAAATGAGGTGGGATTTTCTAGGCTAGCGATTCACACTTTAGGATTTATCCTTAGCAGTGATTATTTGTGAAATGAAAATACTATGCAGATTGTAGATTTCCATCCAGTCTTCACGGTGAGGGTAGCCTGGAAGTGTGGAAGGAAGTGGGAGAGGTATGTTCTCAGGGCGCATGGGGAGAATAAAGCACAGGTCACCCTGTCAGCGCTTCACCTCCCTTGGGTAATTGTTTTCTTCACTTTCCCTCAGTCCCACATCAGCCCTAAAATGAACCTTTGGAATGCCACACCTGGAGCTAATAGTCTCCTCATGAAAACATTTCAAATAAGTCTGACATTTTCCCGTGGCTAGAACACAAATATCTGTTCGCTAATCGAAACTCTTGGTTTGAAATAAGAAGAGGTGTGTTTGTATCCGTCCGGATTTTGCTATTGTTTTGTTTTTCTCCGTGAGGATTTTCTGGACAGTACATACCTCTGGCCTTACAGACAATATTTAGAGAGCAACAAGTTGTTAAAATAACCTCTTTCTAAACCCATCCCATAGGTAAAAACTAGCACGACAAACAAGAAAAAAATGGCTTTTGGGAAAGCCTGACTGGCTTGGATTCAGAATAGAGAACAACATCTACCTGTCAATAGCTGAAGTGTCCAGCAAAAGATGAACCATGGGTAAATAGAATCAAGATAAAAAGCCATGCCTTCTGAACAAATTTGCATCAGTTAAGTGCAAGGCACTCCACACACATTCTCTGCCGCTTCCCCCAAAGGTCAGTTACACTCTCACTTTATAGTTAGAAGTGCCTCAGACAAGCAAAATCATTCATTTACATAAGAACCTACTTTCAGTCATTTACCAAGTATTAGCTGAGCATATACTCAGCTTTGGAGACTATAATGGTGTCAGCCGTGCAACAATGAACAAAGACAGAACCTGTGACTTCATTGAAAGCGCATTCCAGCGAGGCAGATGCTGAAGAGATACACATGCACTATCCTTAGATGAGAAGATACCGAATAGAAAGTAAGAACAAGGAGGGGGTAGGAGACGATGGCTCTGCTACAGCAATGGCCGCCAGAACAGGTGACGTATCACAGAGAAAGCAAACACAACAGCCGGGTGTTTGCAGCTGTGATAAAACAGGGGCATGAGGTAGAAACTCTGTGACTCAGAAACCCTGTGGCTTGTCTGAAGAATAGCTCGAAACCACACAACTGGAGACAGAGGAA
>NW_008360332.1:5063488-5074315 GCF_000622305.1 Nannospalax galili
CTGTTCTCCCCTTCGGTCTTTTATTTTATTTTAATTTTATTTGTTATTTTTTATTTCCTGTGTATCAGGATTGTATTACCTGGATGTATGTAAGTGCACCCATGTCATGCAATGCTCCCAGGAGTCGGAAGAGGCCACCGGGGATTCCCTTGGAACTGGAGTTACAGATGGTTGTTAGCCACCATATGGGTGCTGGGAATTGAACCTGAGTCCTCTGCAAGAGCAGCCAGTGCTCTTACCTGCTGTGCCATCTCCAGTCTCCCTTCTGTCTTTCAAAGACACAGTGAAAGAAACAAAGTAGAAATGATTGGGAGGTGGGAGAAAAACCTAAAAGGATACCTGGGTCCTGGTGACAAAGCACTTGTAGAATAAAGGGCCCCAACTCTGTTACTTAAACTCAGAAGTGTAGCGAGACTCCTGAGACTCCACCTTGAGACTTGGCACCATGGAAATCAGCAGAGCCATGAATAGGGAATTGACAAGATTAATTCCCATGAGTCATTAGGGGCAAAAACCTGATGGAAAAAGATTTAAGAGAAAATGAGGCATGAAAACTAGACCCAGATAACCATAAAACATAACAGAGAAATGGATATCAGACCAAAAAGTAGGTATGTAGTAAGAACAAGGCCAGCCTGGGCTTTATGACAAGATACAAGCTCCCCAAAACAACAAATCTAAAACACAAAACTGGAAGAGTGATAAAGTCAAGGGACAGTTGATTGGCTTCAAGGATCAGAAATGCATGCAAATGGGAGATCACGCGAGGAGTTGGGCTGCTGCGTTGGCCATAAAGCCAAAGCTTCTCGGTCACACACCTGTCTCTCCCTGTTGCTTTCAATTTGGGGTTTGGTGCTGTAAACGCACTCTATTTTCCATTTCTGACTGGTTCTCTGTTACTGTCTTCTGTTAGAGGACCCTAGGATGCTTAGAGGTAACGGAGGAGGGAAAATCTTTCACTTTCATTCCTCTTTCCACAATTCCCATCAGCACCTTCTCAGTGCTATCTCTTCGCCTCCAGGAGAGGCTCCTACCAGCAGCAATTGATTTCAATTACTTTCCCAACCCTTTTCTTGTACACATTTTAAAAATGTATCTGTTTTGTATGTGGGTGTGCATATATGTATGTAGTGTGTGTGCATGGGTACTGTGGTATGTGTTTAGATCAGAGAACAGCTTGCTATAGTCAGGTCTTCCCTTGTACCATGTGGATTTCAGCAATGGAATTCAGATCCTCAGTCTTCATGGCAAGCACATTTACCTGCTGAGTATCTTCCTACCGCACCTAAACTAGCAGCATTACACTCCCTTACCAGTATCAGATCCACCCGGTGGCACTGTCCTTCCTGTAGCCTAAGCCCCAGCCTTGAGGTTTGGGGGCACTAGGCTTCCTTAAGAAGGCTCTTTGAAGACCCTCCTGCAAACCAACCTTTTTGTTTGGTCCCTGAGTCCCAGCTGCTTCTTGAAGCTTTGTGCTTCCTTGTTTAGCCATTTCTTTCTTTCAGTAATTATTCATCAGCCTTCCTGAAGTGAGTTCTTTTTGTCAAAATAATTTGCTGCTGGACTTGGTGGCACAGGCCTAAAACTCCAGCTACCCGGGAGACTGAGGCAGGAAGCGTGTTCAAACCTGCCTGAACTACTTAACAAGACCTTGTCTCAAAAAGGAGAGAGGGCTGAGGGCATAGCTCAGTGATAGAGCACTGGCGTAGCAAGCTAGAAGAAGTAGGTTCGATCCCCAGTATGGCAAATAGAAAACTACCTGAGAGGAGCAAAGACTGCAGGGTTTGTTCTGACTCACCTCCCAGGGCAAGTGCATGATTGGCCTCGTGGCTGAGGGAGCTTCAGGTGGCCGGTCACATGACATGCAAAGTCAGAAAGCAGAAGAGAAAGAGGGATGCTTGTGCTCGTCTGGGGTTCTCCTTTTACATTTTTTAATTATGATTTTAGTCTTATTTTATGTGTATGAGTATATTGCCTGCATGTGTGTTAAGTGCATCTGTGTCATGCAATGCTCAAAGAGGTCAGAAGAGGGCACCTGATTCCTCCGGAACTGAAATTTGAAGATGGTTGTTAGCTGCCGTATGGGTGCTGGGAATCGAACTTGAGTCCTTTGCAAGAACAGCCAGTGCTCTTAAGCACTGAGCCAACTCTCCAGCCCTGGTATTCTTTTTATTCAATAAGTCCAGGACTCTCCTACATTTAGAGTAAATTTCCCTACCTCAATTAACCTCAGTCAAGAAAATCCCTTATAGACATGCCCAGAAGTTTGTTTCCATGGCGCCTGTAAGTCCCATCAAGTTGACAAGATTATCTATCAAAAAGACTTACTCTCATAAAACAAGCTTTTCTGGAAGAATATTGACAATATTTTGACCTTTTTTGTTTTTCTTTACTTCTGTGTTTCTTCACGTCCTCCACCAGAACATTCTCAGTCTCCAATCTTCATAATTTCAATTTCTCCTAGCATTTGGTTTGTCAGGTTACACTTCTCTTTTTCTTCCATCATCCTGTCAAATATGACCCTGATTCTGGCCCCAATCCCGATGATTTACCCATGAGTAGACAGAGATGAAGTGGGAACGCCACTCCCGATCTATAGTCACATTCTAAGGAGAAGCTGAGTTACGTAGTAGAAATTCATCCTCTGACCCCTGCTTTACAGTGACCCAGTTAGATGTTGTCTTAATACCATGCCCCTGACTCAATTTCCTCGACTATTAAGTACGGATGTCATAGAAGTTGGCTCTGAGACTCTCCTAGTACCTACACGTTCCTAGACCCATGCCCTCAGATTGTATGAGACCCCAGGAATCTGTCCTGTACTTTAGCTTTGCATCTAACAAGCTGTTACTAGATTCCCTAAAATAATACAAAATTCAAACAAGTTGGTAAGGGTCCTTTGATTTACTCAAAAGCTTTTGCTAGCCCTTAGGAACCTTGCAACCCAATGGCTTTTATTCCCACCTCAGCTTCCTCCTTAAAAAAAAAAAATCAGTAAATTCTATCTTTAGCTCACTGAACTCTAATTACTTTCCTCCTTTTCTTCATCGTCACTTGACTTTCATCCTTGGCTGTTGGCTGTTCTTTGTAACGCACCCCCACCCTTCTTAAAGTACTATATGTTTCAGTTTCTTGATTTCATATTCACAGCCACATAAGTGAGAGAAGTCCTCTCAACGTCCTAGAGAATACAGTGGTTAATCCTGCAGTGCTGCTAGACTTGAATTTTAAAACAGGAAGCCTAACAAGGGCTTCTGTAATTCATGTGAGGCAGCTGCAGAGGATCCAGCCCCAACCAGAGGAGTGGAATCAAACTCCCAACCCATTTACTTGGCGCATGGCTTCAAAGCCTTGACAAATGACTTTCCTTCCTTTTCCTAAAGTCTTATATAGCTAAAATGATGTCATCTCAATCATTTATTCAGTTAGCATTTGTGAGGTGATGTTATACAAAGGAATATTTAATAGGCCCTCAGTGATGCATTTAAGGTTTTCTTCCTCTCCCTATCAGATGGTACATGGTCTTATATGTCATGCAGTCTCCGACCTCTGTTTCTTTACAAATGTTCCCTTCTATCCCACCATAATTTGTGTCTCTTCCCCCTTCTTCTCTCTCTTTTCCTTTTTCTGCAATCTTCCCCCCGTCAATGCTTTTTCAATTCTACCCTACGAATCAACTTAACCCTTCTCTGCAAATCTATTCTCTTTGTTCCTCTATGGCACACAGAAGTCCAGTGCTCATCAATTCATTAAGGATGTGTGCCCCTCTGTGCCTGCCACTCGTCACACTATTGCACTGGGGCTTTGGTCATTTGTCTGTAGACACACATTGATCTGTCCTTATGTCCTCAAGAATCCAGCAAAGTACCTAGTATACCATTTATAAGTGTTAAGTGAAGAACATGTTTCTCCCTAATTTACAGTTTGGCCTCAGTATTTCCTTTCCTTCTTTAAATATCAGTTTCTGGCACATAGAACCCTATAGGGTCTTTACAGGTTAAAAACAGAAGTATAGCAAGCTACTGAGATGGGAAGGTATAATTCCTTTCTTCACTTGTCATCAGAGTCATAGATGACATTTCTATAACAAAAGACAAATTAGCAAGAGAAAATGTCCTTAATTCATTTAATCAAAATAAACGTTCATTTTATATGACACTGGAGACTTCAGATTGAAGATCCAAAACCCCAGCTGTCTATTCGTGTGCTTTGGTTTGATGAAGAAGGGACCATGAAGAAATGTGATTATAAAAAATGTGTGATTTAATGGTAACTAACTGCAGGGACAATGCCAGCAAGGCCAGTCTGTTCCAGTTGTTTTTGTCCCTCTGTGGAGGTTTTTGTTTTTCCCTCACAGATATGGAAAGTTCCTCACTGGAAGGAGGATTCTTAAGGGAGAGAAAAAAGAATGATAAAAGTTTTATCACCTATTTTGGAGAAGAGCAATTCTAGTTTCTCCTATGACTTGGCTTGGGGAAGAAGAATTCTGATTTGCACAACTTGCTTTGGGAAGAAAAAGAGAGGTGGAAGGTAAGAGCCTGGGGCAGGTCAGAGAGGTCTCTTGAGTTGACAGTACGCATCCAAGTCACCACCTTCAGCGTATCTTTTCCTGGGCCCCATCTCAACCAGAAGAGAAATATCTGGGAAGAACGGGCCACTGTATTTCAGGAGAAAATATCCTCAGAGGAATGTAGGAGGGGAAAGCAAAGAAGGGACCCCCAGAGAGCTGTGTCGTGAGTGTTAGTATAATCAATAGATAGGAATTTGGCAGTCATCCAGTTGTAAGAGACAAGAAAATGTCGGATGATGTAATAGTGCATCATCTACTCCATTTCCATAATATTGTTCGGCCACGCTGTAAAAGTACATCAAACACAATTGCCATGGACATAGGGCATCCACCTGAGGTCGATGACTACTGAAGGAAAACCTCGAAGCTGATGAATGGGCTGATGTAGCAATCCAGAGGAAAAGCAACTCCTTTTCCCTTTTCTCTTTTCCATGTAAGACAGAACATTCTCAAATTCTGAATTTTTAGTTCCTCTCCCTCTGTGCTTGGGTAACAATGACTTTATTCAAAAGGAATTTTCAGTCATGTACTTACACAGATGTACCAGACCTTCTCAGCAGCACCGTATAACCGGGGGGCCCCATGCTGGTTGGGTTCTATGGCTGTGCTGCAGAAACGGAAACAAGATCAGGTACAAGAAGCAGGGCGGATTCACACATATCACAGAACTATTTCACATGGTCTGCAGACCTGTCAGCTGCTTTCAGAGGTTCAAAAGCATGTGAAAACCATCTCACATCCCAGGGGTAAGACACCCAGTAACACTAGGTTGCACAAAACAGATGTAATGAAAGGGGGAAATGGCATTAAAATGTGCTTAAGGCTATAGAATGAAATGCTTGTGTCTCAATCAGCCAGAAGTTACTGGATTTGGGGTGAAGTTTCACTTTGACTTTATTTCACACCAGGTTCCAGACGTCACTAACTATACTACTCTTCCCGAATGAGCTCGGCCCGTCCCAGATCCTCTTTGCTTTGCTTAACTGGTCTTCTCCCACTTTTCCCTTCTAGCTCAAATATCAGTTTCTGCTGACTCACTCTTAGAATTCCCAACACAATCAATGTTTCCCATGTTTATTGAAATTGCATCCACTAGGCATGAAGATCTTAATTCAGTGGTCATGCTGTTTCATTTCTATGCCTTGGCCTTTGGCACCATATCTGAAACGTGGTTGGCTCTCATTAAATGTGTGCTGAATAAAGGAATCAATTTAATTATGCTGTTGCCTCAAATGAAGACTGTGAAGTGGACAGCACGTGTCTCCAAGGTTTCTTCCAGTTATGGTATGTTCAGAGTCTAGAAAGTGCTCTCAAGAGGGTCTTAATATTTACAGGTGAGAAAAAGACACAGACATTATTGAGCACCACAGTCTACACTGATAAACTGAACCACTCTCTACTTCTGTTCCACACTTCTTACTTCTCCCATGGCAGAACTTTACCTGGAAATTCCTGACTTTGCTATGGAACACCTCCCTCAATTCATGTCCCCACAAAATGGCTCTGAATAAAGGCTCTTGCACAAAGCCTGGGACTGGAGTTGATCCCCCGTGCCCACATAGTGAAAGGAGAGAATAGACTCCTCCTTCACGTTCTCCTCTGATTTCCACATACAATCCCTGGCACACATGTACACAAACAATAAACTTAAAAAAAAAAAACTAACATATCAGGCATGTGCTCCGAAAACAGTTCTGATGGTTAGTATTGACTGTGAACATGGCGCCAGGATATAGAACCCCCCAGGAGACACATCTCTGGGAATGTCTATGAGCAAGTGTCTAGACTGAGTTAACCAAGGTGGGAAGAGCCACCCAAAATGTGGGTGGCACCATTTCACAGCCTGGGGTCCTGCACTGAAGGAAAATGAGAAGCAAGGTGAGCACCAACTTTCATCGCTCTCTCTGCTTCCTAACTGTTGACATGATGTGACCAGCTGCCTCACAGGCCTGCCAGCACGTCTTCCTGAGAACTGTAAGCCAAAATAAACTTCCTCCCTTAAGGTGCCTTTGGCCAGTATGTTGTCACGACAGCAAGGAAAACAACTAGTACACAGGTGGCAACAAGAGTCAGGTCATGTGCAATTCAGCTTCATATATGGTCGTTATGCAGCCCAGGTCCCTAGTTCATGCCAGGACCATGGTATCTCGGTGCTAGAGATGGGTGCACTGGGAAGAAATGACAGACAGGTAATCAGAGAACTGAGTTAAACAGATCCAGATCATGTTTGGGTCTAACACTGTCTTACAATGTGGTCTTGATCTGGCCTTGGCTGGATCTCAGTAAAATGGGAACAATAACCGAAGAGTAAATGAAGCTGTAAGCCAACTTCAGAGTGTAGCATAGGTGTCGCTAGCACTGCAGGCATTCAATAAATGGTATTATATTTTAGCACAGTATCTCCTGGCCCAATCCCTCTTCTTAAATATGAGCCATTTGAGTAGCAGAAAGTCATGGACATTGTCCCGACCTCGCACAGCTCATCACTAGCAAGGCTCGATACAGAGCGCCATGCTAGGCTTTTTCTTGGTTTCTCAAGGTGCCAGGAAAGTCCTACTCAGGCTAAGACATCCATCTCAACTGCAAAAGCCAGCTTCTGCACGGTGCTTCTGAAGAATGCTGTCTAGGGAAGCAAGAAGATGGACCACACCCCATCTGTCCTCCAGTCCTCTGAGGGAAACAGGGCAACATAAGGGGAACTGTAAAGTATTTCTAGTCCCTTGTCTGCACCTCAGAAGCTCACTCATTCTGTTCTGAACATTCTCTGAAACCCACAGGTATCAGGTGTTGACCCCTACAATCTATGCATGTTATCTTATTTGAAGAAATACCAGATCTTGGGATATAGAAAATTCTGTGTTTGTGAATTCTCTGTGTGGAACCTTACATTCGTTACTTTAATTGTTGCTGTGACACAATACTGATGAAAGCAACTTGAGGAAGGAAGGGTTTATTTTGGCTCCAGTTCAAAGGCACAGTCCATCACGGTGGGGGAAATCAAAGCAGCAGCAGTTTAAGGTGTCGGGAACCTTGTCTCCAGTCAGGAAGCAGAGAAATGAATGCCACTGTTCAGCTTACTTTGTCTTTTTTACAAAATCCAGAGTGTCAGCCCATGGAATGATGTTACCCACAATCAGGATAAGTACTGATCCATGCTACTTGAAAACCACAAACGAACCTCAAAAACACTATATGAAGTGAAGAAGCCAGTCACCAAACATCACATGCTGCATAATTCGTTTCGTGTAAAAGTCCAGATGGGGTTTGGGAGATGGCTCAGCAGGTAGGTGTGCTTGCTGCACAAGCATGAAGGCCTGAGTCTTCAACACCCACACATAAAGGTTGGGTACGGCCACACACACCTGTAACCCCAGCAGTGTAGAGAGCAGAGACAGAAGAATCACTGGGGCTCGCTGGCAACCAGCCTGACTTCAGGTTCAAAGAGAAATATGTCTGAAGGGGATAAAGTAGAGAGTGACAGAGCAGGATGCATGATGTCCTACTCTGGCTTCTACATGCATACACAAACGTGTGTACACAACACACTACATACACCACACACACACACATACACACACACAAAGAAAGTCTAGAGTAGAGAAATCTGCATGTATAGAGCACCAGCAGTTGCTTAGGGATGGGATGCAGGAGTAACAGCTAAGCATAAGGGATTCCTTTTAGAAGTGATGAAAACGTTCCCATGTTGACTGCTATGAGAGCTGCACAAATCTGTGAATACAAATAATGGAATTCTATACCTTAATGCATGAATTGTATGATGTGAATTGTATCTTTTTAAAAGCTACCTTTAAAACTAATCTGATTCTACTTTTAGAGAGGCCACATAGTGAGGGCTGTTCCTTGGTTCATCACCTCAGTGTGTGGATAGCAATGTAGGGAGCGTAGGTGGGAACAAATACGCAGCTGTATCTCAAACCAGAAGCCGCAAGAGGCATGTGGAGACATACCTGCTCTTTCTAAAGCAGTCCTCTTGCAGAAGTACCAATGAGCCCCACAGAATGACTGTAGGCCCCCAGTTTCCTAAGGTCCTTGTGTGGTTACTTTTATCAACTTGATACAAAATAGAGTTATCTGGAAAGAGGAAGCCCAACTGAGAAATTTTCTCCATCAGATTGGCTGTAGCACATCTGTGGGGAATTTTCTTGATTGCTAATTGAAGTATGAGACCCCAGCCTGCTGTAAGTGGTGCCATCTCTGTCAGGTGGGCCTGTGCTATCTTCAAAAGGCAGCTCAGTGAGCTGGAGGAAATGAGCCAGTAAGTAGCCTTCTTCCAGGGCTCCTACTTCAGTTCCTGCCTCCAGGTTCCTGCATGGAGCTCCTGCCTGACTTCCCTCAATGATATGTAAGGGACTAAATCCCTAACAAGCAAACAGGGCCTCTGAGAAGTTATAAAGATGGTTCCTACTGCTTCTTGGTCTGGCCGAAAGGCCTTTTTTTTTTTTAGTTCTAGCAGGGCCCCTTCAACTAACCTGCTTAGAGTCACCTAGACCTGGATATCTCAGCTTGGGATGTGACCTATCAGCCTTCTTTTCTTTGTTTAAGCTAACCAATCCAAAATTAGGGGAAGGAAAGCACTAAAACCCTTAAAGACCAGTCCCTTCCGGCGAACACTGGCTTTTTGGATCCCCTCCCCATCTACTTTTGGAGAGCTTTATCTCTCGGTGCTGTGTGAGTGTATATGCGTGATTATTTTTTGGTCTTTTTGAGACAGGGTCTCCCTGTAGCCCCAGATGACCTGCCACTAACTACGTAGAGCAGGCTGGCCTCCATCTCACAGATAATCCACTTACCTCTGTTTTCTGAGGGCTGGGACTAAAGGTATACACCACCATACCAGGCTGTATGCATGATTCTTTATGTGTATGGATGTGATTCTTTATCTTGCAATAAAATTGTGCTTTCCCATTGCTCTCAGCTGGTCTGAGATTTTTTCCTTCCTTTTAATTCCTCAATTGGCTGAGAAAAATGAACTCAACAATACCCTTCAACTGATAACATACCAACTGCAACAGAGACTATGCCTTGGAAGTGTAAGATGAAATAAACCCTTTGGTCCCTAAGTTGCCTTTAGTTGTGGTGTTTCACCACAGCAACAGTGTCCTCCTACCAGACCACTCTTTAAAGGTTCTACCACCTCCAATAGCATCATTACAGGGACTGAGCATTTACCACATAGATCTTTGGGGAAGACAATTAAACCATGTGGGAACCCTTGCCTCTGCCCATTATTTCCCAAGGATGATGCACTTCGAAAGAAAGTAGGCGTCATTATCTTAGATTCTGCCCCTCTCTCCACTGCCCTGATGGCAAACAATCACTGAGTCCTATCAACTGCCTCTCAGGTATGTAAATTTCTGTCCATGTTCTCTACCCACAGAGCTGCAAACAAGACTACCAGTATTATCTAGGTTGTTTTTAAAGGTTTTCCTCCATCTACTACCCTGCCAGCAGACAGATGCCCCTTCTAGAAATAGCAAAGGGATCAACCCACATGCTTCCTTCGAGTCATGTGATCATAGTTTGCAAGGCTCTTCCTAATTTCTCTAGGCTCAATTCTTCACTGATTATTTTAGAAAATTCTTATATTCCAAATTGTTCTCACTCCCACCTTTGTGACTGTCCTGGAGACATTCAAGTCCTCCATGGTTCTCCTGCCTCTAGAAGACCCTCCTTTGTCTGAAGCATGTGAGGTTCCTCCCATCTTCTACGCCCCCAACTCTCACTCTAGTCTAACTATAATTCTGTCCTCTCAGTTTAACATCACTTCATCAGTTTTCTAAGTATTTCTTCTCACTCCTGCCCGAGATGAATTATATGGCTTTGCTATAAGCATCTAAAATCACAAAAATACTTAATACACAGTATTATAATTGATTGTCCATGTTTCTGTGCTTTCTTGTGACATGTAACCCAAAGCAAGGAATCCATTTATCCTAATTTTGGTTTTCCAGGTCTAACAAGAACCTAACATACAGTAACTACTCGGTAAGCACATGGTGATATCAAGAGCCTTGATTAAGGTAGGCTGGTACCTGACTATAAAATGTTATGAAATAAAAATAATATGGAAAGTCTGTTCTCTTAATTGTTCTCTTAATTGTGTTCATAAGTCAGGGTTAGGGTTAGGGTTAGGGTTAGGGTTAGGGTTAGGGTTCATATAGTAGCTTGATATCAGAGACAAAGGAATTCATAAAGAGAATCAGTTCATTTAAATTTAAATTTAATTTTAATTATAT
>NW_008360332.1:5076214-5095662 GCF_000622305.1 Nannospalax galili
GTGGAAAGTCTGTTCTCTTAATTGTTCTCTTAATTGTTTTCATAAGTCATGGTTAGGGTTAGGGTTAGGGTTAGGGTTAGGGTTCATATAGTAGCTTGATATCAGAGACAAAGGAATTCATAAAGAGAATCAGTTCATTTAAATTTAAATTTAATTTTAATTATATGTATATAATTGTAAGCCTCACAAAAAATGTGTATCCTGAGTACTCCACTTAATTTCAATTTCACAACAAAAGCATCCAGTGTTGTTAAATAATTGCATAGCATTTCTGCCTTGATAATATCTCTGAGTCTGTAAAGCAAACTTTAAGGAAGAAAAATCTTCTTATTGATTTCTTTCATGTGTATATTTTAAGAGGCAGGAGTTACTGACACCAAGGGGTAGTACATTAACATTTTGGGGGGACAGTAAGGGATCTTTCAGGAAAAGAGTACTGAGTTACTTATTACAGTATTGAATTTCTAAGCACACTGCTCCTTGGTGACTTCTAGCTTTTAATGTATTGACTTTCTGCTTCTGCAGAGCTGGAAGAATTCCACTTCACCTAGCACCATACCAGGTTACCTTTGCTTTTTATAATTCTACATTCTGCAAAACTTCCAATGAGAGGACTAAAAGGTCAGAGTGCACCTGCTTGTTGGATATAGCAACTAGAGGACAGAGTCCACAGCAGATAAAAACACATGGTGGCATTCAGCCATTACAAACCGTAGCTTGATGAAGGTGACAGATCACATTTTCTGAAAGCTGAGCTAATTCGCTTACTAGACAAGACTAACAACCAGGCTCTCTGGTGGTTGGGCTGCAGCTTTGTGAGTTGGACAGATGTTTGAGTTAAAATTCTTGATCTGATCTTGTTACTGCTTGAATTTGCACCCTCTGAGCCTCAGTTTCCTTGACTCCAAAGTTATCATAATGGTAGTTAGCAAATATAGTTCTAGGATTATTCTAAAATTTATTCCATGTGAAATATCTATCAAGATTCGGACTCTAGAGTATTCGATAAAAGTTATCCATATGTATCTTTCAACCACACAGATATGAGACAATTAAATATGTTAATATGTGCATACAACAGGCATGGAATTTCAGAGGAGATGAGTAGGGCTCTGCTTGGTACATTCTATAGCCATCTCTCAACTTGCGCAGTATTACAATGAACATGTCAAGTTCTCTGACGCCACAGATGCAAACACCAGCACCCACATGCAGCAGCATAATGTGCTTCCCTACATCTGATAAATTAGAAGTGGGAAGAGGAGCATCCAGATAAGGTTTGGCTTTAGCAAAAGTTCCCAAAGACAGACTTTGCAAACAGCTGCTTATTCAAAGGAATATTTAACAAGATCAGGAAAATGAACCTTGGGAAATCAGTCATGAATATTAAATGCTTATGAAGTACAATGATCAAAATCACTCAAAAAAGTGATTTCCATGTGAACATATGTATGTCATACACGCTGCCACTTAAATTTATGCATTTAGCCTTCAACTTTTTAAAATAGAAAGTAAAATATAATTTTGTTTTTGAGTTAACAACAGATCAAAAAATGATGAACTTTCTCTAAGGGAATGCCACTAGATAGGTTGACCAGGCTCCAGTGGATGGCCGCACACCGAGGGAATATTTGGGGACATAAACTTGGCTTGATAGGCTTTAACATATATGGCATAATGCATGAAATCCATCCAGGGGCCTCTGGAGGGAGCAGATAGGAAAGAAAGATCTAAATATAATCAATGTGCTGCATGAAATGCACAAAAATTCAATAAAAATTTTTTAATCTTGAGTCAAAAGAAAAGTCAGAATTCTAAAATAAGAATAGATTCATATTCATCTTCCTAATTAGGTTTCACAGTCTGAAACTGGCCATGATAGGCCATTTTGAATTGTAGACATTGTCATTTAATTTAGTGACTTTTTTCTTAGCATTTCGCCTTACTACTCCTATTTAGATTTAACGTGTATAGGACACCCTCTTTCTCATTTTTTGTCCTTATGTTTACTTCTAGATTGAGAAATTCATCTGCACACTTTTTTTCCCCAAGTCCCAGAGAGTCAAACCATTGCTTTAAGAAACACTGATTGAGGTTGAATTCCACTTTCAATGTTACAGTGCTGAATATGTTCCATGTTTTGCAAACACTTAATCCTGTATTTTTATGTTAAAATGTCTGGTCATGTCAAACATAGGAATCAATCGAGTCTCCCACTAACCAAACAAGGGATGATAGATGCATAATATCACCACCCACGTTGTGAAAGAAAAACAGTGGATCTCTGTAATGGTCATT
This sequence comes from Nannospalax galili, assembly GCF_000622305.1. NCBI lineage: Eukaryota > Metazoa > Chordata > Mammalia > Rodentia > Spalacidae > Nannospalax > Nannospalax galili. Next base: position 5,078,513 of record NW_008360332.1, read on the forward strand.
GACCGTTGTGAAATGGAGAATTTATAAATATAGACAGGTCTGACAATACCTAAACGCAAAGATCAGGCTTAATATCATCTAAAAAGGGGCAGAGACACTGTAGGCGCCTGCTGATGTGAGACAAAAGGATGCAGCACATAACCTAGGAAGTGTTCCTGCCAAAACTTCTAACCTAAGGCTAATCATGTTTCTAGAGCTCTAGTTCCCAAGAAATACAGGTTGGGAGTGGGGGATGCAGAGAAGGCAAAGAAATACTTTATGTGAAAGTTTAGAATTTAATCAGCACAGTCACAAAGGGGAATAACTCTTCAAGACAAATGACTCACATTATGGTTTGAAAGTCCTCACCAAAATCTTTTGTTCAAATGTAATCCCCATTTTTTGAAATATTAAGAGGTTAGACTAAGTGAGCTCTCTAAGAGATAGTTAGGATTAGATGAATTCAGTACTGGTGTTCTTGTGATTACGTTCATGACTTTATAAAAAGTGGAAGAAAAGCTAAGATAGCAAGCTTTCTGTCTCCTTATGTGAAGATGTAGGGCTCTGGAGAGTCACCAACAAGAGGGACCTCAACACAACTTTCTGGCTTTGAACCGAAGAACCACGCACCAAATAGCCCTTTTTCTATATAAATTACTCAGTCTTGTTTTTCAGCTACAGCAACAGGAAATTAATGACATCAGCATGGTCCCTTCACCTGGGAAGTTAAAAAAGGAGGGGCTGTACATTTAAAGATGCTTAAATTTTTTTCTGGCACCAGTCAGATGGCTCAGTGGGCAAAGATGCCTGCTTTCAGGCCTGGGCTCGATCCCTAGGACTCACATGGTGGAAGGAAAGCACTGACTGCCATTGATTGTCCTAGGACCTCCACACACATGCTTGGAACAGGCACACACAAGCACGCGTGTGCACGCACACACTAAATAAATAAATAAATACAATTGAAAAAGAAAAGATTTAACATATGCAATATGTGGACCTTGTTTTGAATTCTGATTTGAGTAATAACTGAATATTTAATGAGATTAAGGTATGTATTTTAGGTATGCTAATGATTATGCTGGTTATTTTTTTGTCAATTTGACACAAACTAGAGCCACCTGGGAAGAGTGAATTCTAATCTAGGACTTGCTTCCTTTAAATTGGTCGGTGGGCCTGTCTGAGGGCGATTCTCTTGATTGCTAATTGATACAGGAGAGCCCAAACCACTATGGGTGGTGCCATCCCTGGGCAGGTGGGCCTGGGCAACAGCTGAGCCAAGAGAAGCAAGCCAGTCAGCAGTGCTTCTTCACAGTCTTTACTTTAGCTCCTGCCTCCAGGTTCCTGCCTAGAGATCCTGCCCTGAATTCCCTCAGGGATGAACTGTAGCCTAGGGTTTGTAAGATGAAATAAACACTTTCCTCCCCAAGTTGGTTTTGGTCAGTGTTTTATGATAGTAACAGGGAAACCAAACTAGAACAATATTTCATGTTATGTGATGAAAGGACTACTTATCATTTTATAAGTATTTTCCTATGAAATGATGTGATGTTTAGGATTTTCTTCAAAATACGAAGGGCGCTGGACCTGGACCCGCAGGCTGGTATTCTTGCCTGCTTAAATGGGCAAAGCAGAGAGCTCACAGTTTTAAGGCCTTTCTGGACTGCGGAGTGAATTCAAGGGCTAGTCTAGGCAACTTGGTGATACCCTATCTCAAAATATAAAGAAAACAAGAGTGCTGGGACCTAGCTCAGTACAGCAGTTGTCCAGCAATATCATGTAAAACAAGGGCTTGAGAAAGTATAGATGAAGCAAGTTTGTTCCTTTGTTGAATCTATATGTTGGAAATTTTGAAATTTTCCATAATAAAAACAAATGAAAGACGAAGTGCCTAGAAAATGTGTTCCCTCTTACTGTCCCTCCCACAAGTTATAGATCTTCAGAGCCAAACAAGCAACCATGTAATTATACCAAAGCCATATTCTTTGGCAAATATTACATCTATATGTACACACAGATACGGATGATCATGGAGCCGAAACAAGTATTATACACTTGTGGGAATATTCCTGATTCTCTAGTGTGCCCCTCCATTTCTTCCCTCTATTCCACAAGGAGATAAATGGGTCATCCATGAGATGTCAAAGGAAATTGCTTTCTTTTGCAGTCACTTCCAACTCCCACTCAGTACAAAAATCCAAGTGAGTGCTAAAAAGGAAATGTCTTGTGACAAGGTCAGGCAGGACAGATGAGAAATATGGCTTGTGATGAAAACTAACAGGTGCATGTTTTATTGGCATGATAAATGCGGAAAAGCCAGATGTGGAGCCTCATATAACATCCTACTAAACGTTTCAAAGTATATATTTCCCCAAAGATGCTTTTTTTCCAGTTCTTATTCTTGTCGTTCTTCCTGTAACTTTGGAAAGCCTCGTAGGTACCAGGACAAAAGAGTTTATGGAGATTCTATTTTTCCAGGAGATGCAGAAATCCCATAGCAGGACCCATGTTCAAGCCAGCACGCTTCCTTCTTGTGGGCAGGGTGGAGAGGCCAACGTCAGATAAACACCACTTGAGAGTTCTCGACAGGTCCTGGACTGTGTGGGGACCTCTTAACAGGCACCATGCAAGAGCAAAGCAAATCCGGGCCCTCCCTCACTGAGAACAGTAAAGGTTATGGGAGAAGCTGTGGCACTGGACGGACCTGGTTTCTTCTTCATTTTTAGACTTTCCCTCACCACCTTAGAAAGCCCAGGTAACATGAAAAATTAAGTAAAGTAAGGGTTCATTCCACAAAGCATACATATTTCAAAACAACGTGTGATGTGAGATACATTTGTACAATTCTATTAGTCAAGTGAAAACAAATTGTTTTGCAAATTTTTTATTGAATTTTTGTGTATTTCATGCAGAACATCTTACTCATCTTTATATCCTCTTCCCCACCAGCACCCCCCATTACTCACCCACTGGATTTCACGTACTCTGTCATTTGCGTTAAGGCCTATCGAGTCAAGTTAGTGTCCCCAGATGTCCCTCTGTGCAAGTACATCCACTGAGGTCTAGTCAGCCTATCTAGAACCCTCCCTTTAAGATCAGCTCTCCCTCACCCAGCAGTTATCAGCTGCCTACTTCCCATTTCCACAGTTCTGTGCTAAATTTTTGTCTGAGTTTGCATGGGTCTCGTGCATGCTGACCCCATTGCTGTAGGTTCGTATGAGCAAGGTCCCAGGAGCCTGTAAGACTGTTTTCATATGTTCATGCACTTCCTCCCTGGCTCATACAACCTTTCTGGCCCCTTTTCCAAAACGGTCCCTAAAAAAGAATTAAGATGCATTCAGGGGCCCTGTCTCTTTATGAAGGACAGAATCATGAGAAAATTGTAAGACCTTCAAGGTAAAAATTGATTTTTAGCCACTTTTTGTCTCTAGTTCCTAGAGAGAACCTGGAGTACTGCTACTCAATGCAAGTTAAAGTAATAGCAGACCAAGAAGAAGGAAGGGATGTTAGGTCATCCCCATGGATGGACTGCCAGGAAAATGACATCATAGGTGTCCCTGCCTCCCATGTTAAGCATTCCTGCTCTCACTGCATTCATCCAGTCCCTCATGTCTGTGGTGACACCCTGGCAAATCTCTCTGCTGCTTTCACTTGTCATAAAGCTTCACTGACTCCAGTGATGGCTCATTTTAAGTGTCAACTTAAATAGGCCAAAGATGCCAGTTATTTGGTGAGGCGCCAGTCTAGATGCAGGTATGAAAGTACCTTTAACAAGAGGTCGACTTTTATAGATCAGTAGACTTGAAGTGAAGCAGATTTCCCTCTGTCATGTCATGGACCCATCCAATGAGTTGAAGGCATGAAGAGATAAAAAGACTGTGACTATGGTACCCCTAAGGAACAGGGAATCTATGCCCAGACTGCCTTGAACTTGGCTACAACATTAGCGCTTCCCTAAATCCCACCTGCTGCCCATTCCTGTAGGTTTAAACTTCCAGCTCCTCCCCAATCTCATGACCCAAAGTAAGTAAGTAAACCAGTCTCTCTCTCTCTCTCTCTCTCTCTCTCTCTCTCTCTCTCTCTCCCCCTCTCTCCCTCTCTCCCTCTCTCTCAGCATGACTAATGCATTCCCTTTTGTTTTAATGTCTACCGTTCCTCTATTTCTCATATCTCTCCTATCAATCCAGCATTCATCCAACTCAGAGCAAGTTCATATCTGAAATGCCACCTCACGTCACACTGGCCTTCTGCAGCAGCACCTATAAGTGGCTCTCCATCATTTTGCAGATTGCACTTACTCCTTTCCCCATACAAACAAAACTCCGTCCCTTATCTTCGGCCCCTCCATAGGCCCTACACAAGTCAGGCTCCAGCTATCCCGCAGAATGGTACTGCTGTGATTATTCACCCCATTAGCCCTCTACTTGCCACATCTCCATATGGTACAAATGATCTCAGCAACTGAGACTTACCAAAAAAGAAAGGAAAAAAAAAAAAAAAAAAACTACAAGGGATTTCGTCAATATATGCACTCAGATGTTTCTTTACCAAATGAGCAAGCACATCACAGATTCCTCCAGAGCTTGAGGATATTAGATTGCTGTCTTTAAGGTGGAAAAAATTAAGCTGACTGCAGTAATATTGGGGAAATCCTGCAATATTAAATTTTTTAAAGATCCTGCTAGGATTCATTTTCGTCAAGACCCTCCAAACATGTGCTTGAGCCTGTGTATTTGTCATATTTGTCAGTACTGATAGATTTAGAATCTATCCACTAGTAAATTAGCCTGGATGATCTGAGCAGCTCCACAGGACCCCGAGACGTGATGGCTGCCTTGGCATTTACAGAGAGACAGCATGGCACAAACGCCTGTCAGGCAGACACCATCACCCTGGTTTGTTGCCATGCAATAGATACATTCACAAGGGTGGAGGTCCAGCCACAGCCTTTCACTGCAACAGGTCAAGGGAGCAGATGGAGTAGGCCCCATGGGCTCTCAAGTATGAACAGAAGAGAGATGGAAAAAGCGGTGAGCGGCCCACACGATATTGTCCCTGCTCTCCAAAACGATATAACTAGGACTCTAGCATCATCTTACTTTAATCCTTCCTACAAACTGTCCCCCGTGAAACTGCTATTGTAGCAAGTTACTTAATGACTCCAATGCCTTTAACATGCTCCTCCTAATGACAGAATAAAGCCCCATGGTTCTCAGGCCAATAGTCAAGACTTTGTGCTTTCTTCCCTTCCAGAACTGTGAATTTTATTTCCTCCTCCTGTTTATATCCCTTATTCAAGACTTAACTCTTCTCCACAAAACTCTTCAGTTATTCAGGTCAGTGCTATTGCCTTGTCTCTGGAAATCTGTTGCATTTATATTATAAAAAGCACATAATTGCACACTGTCACGCTGTGTTTAACTGATTAATGTGTGCATGCATGTCTTAATAACATCTAAATCATAAACTCCTTGAGGGCAAGGGTCTCTAGTCAAAGAATACCATATTAAGAATCAGCCTAGCCCAGCTTTGCCACTTACTTATGCAGTACCCTTGGGCAATTTGCTTGAAACATATTTTAGTTATGCAGAACTATCTCATATATCCTGAAGACCTCTCAGAGTTTCTGAGGATCAGGTTACTTTTTTCAAAGTGCCAAAGTACTTTACTATTCAAAGTCATGCATTTTTGTGCTATATTAGTTTGAGTAATAGAGAGAAATTTTCTAATTCTATATACCTGATATAGACACATGGATACATATACTTATACACATATATGAATGTATATCTAATATGTACACTTACTCAGATGTATGAAATATAAGCAAACTGCTTAGACGCTAATGATAAATTAATCACAAGGTTGTGGCGCTAGAAATATGGTTCAGCACTTAAAAGAGTCCATATGGGGGCTGGAGAGATGGCTCAGGGGTTAAGAGCACTGACTGCTCTTGCAGAGGACCTGGGTTCATTCCCAGAGCCCACATGGCAGCTATAAACCATCCTTAACTCCAGTTCCAGGGGAATCCGGAGCCCTCTTCTGACCTCTGCGGCATTGCAGGACACAGGCACACTCACATACATGCAGACAATGCACTCATACACATAAAATAAAAATAATAAATATTTTAAGAGTCCATATGGCTCTTGCAGGGATTATCAGGTTCCTCAAAACCACTTGTAACACCATTTCTGGGGGGATCCAACACCCTCTTCTGGCCTCTGTGGGTTCTTGCACTCCTGTGCCCATACCCACATATAGACACACACAGACACATCATTTTTAAACATTTGGGCACATGTTTTTCGACTTTTCCAGCTTAGCGGTTTGAGAAAGTCAGCTAAACCATCAGCTAACAGTGTTTGGGAAGGTTAGAAGTTAGTACTTTATCTTAAAGAGAAGGTTCCCGATAAATATTTGATTGTTAAATAAATAAAGGACAAATGGAAAGTTTCTGTTTATTACAGTTATCTGTAATGCTCTGAAAACCATGAATGTGACAGGAAGACTGGACAATTCTAAGCCACCTTGCAGACTCTCTAAAGTGCCAAAGTCAAATTAGCTAAGAAATTAACATTATGTACAGCTGGTACCAAAGAAACCCAACATCAATGCTAGAGATAGAGAAATTTACCAGCCTCGTTTTTATGAGAGAACAATGGCGGATTATGTGTTACATTCAAAAGAGAAAATTGTATCCATAGCTCAGAATGCCTTTGGGGAGAACAGCTGACAGAGCTTAGTGTCAACGTGGCTTTTATCTCCAGACTCAGATTAAAGGTCAAAAGCATACAAGTTATGTTCAACATGGATTCTGACAATGGGACTGGATGCTCCCACAGATGGGGCATACAGCTTCTTCAACAATCTCATCAGGAATCCCCTCTGTGCCATGATTCACATCAAATATATAGTTGAAAATGGCAGCAACATGGCCCTAGAGTCACACGGTCTGATCTCATTCAAATCAGTGGAACTAGATGTGAGACCCTGTGTCCTAGACATATGCAGAAAGATAGATGAGCAGGGAAGGACCTCAAATCATCCTGAAGAGCAAACGGAGCCAAAGCAGAAGTCCTGGGCCTCCAGTATGAGAAGAGCTTCCAGTAAAAACCATACTGTCCAATGGGCAAAGGGGCAAAATGCTGGGAATAAAAATAATTCCAATTGAGTCAATGCACAGGAAAAGATCTATCTGTAAAGAGAAGACAAAAATGCTAGTCAAACCTTTCTGATAAAAAAATGTTAGTCGCCAAATAAACAGGGCTTCTGAGCCTTGTGGGAGGCTGAGTTAGGGCTCCTAGAACTGACAATGTCAGGGATGCTGTCTCAGACTGACCCAGGGAAAACCCAAAACAGGGATTTAGAGCCTTACAAGGATGCTGTTGCCAAAATCTCCATGAGCTTCCCTGTGGGGACCACCAGCAGAAAGCCATAGATTTTTATAGCCATCTGGTTACACACTGATTTTACATTTAAATTTAGTGGGCACATGCTGAGTGCCAAGCACCATGCTGGCCATAGCCATTAGTACTTATTTATCTTTGCTAGCTCACAGATTCAGCTACCAAGGTTATAGATCAGTTGAGGAAACCAAATGCAAATAAATAAATGTGAGTTATCACAAGCAATTATGGTGTAGTGTAACTAGTTGGAAACATCAAGACTCAGGAGATGTGAATTATTTGTTCCATTCTATAGCTGAGAAAATTGTAACCCAAAGCATTAGGTGACTGTGCAGAGTCACCGAAGTTAATAACAAAGTCACACCCTTATTCAGCAGTCTCCTGACTCAAGTTCAGAATGTTTTCATTGACAGAACCCCAACCTACAGCAAGCTTCTGTGTGTCTTCTCCCTGTGCTTAGTACTGGTGCTTTAGTCAGCTTTGGATATCATGACAGAATATCACGGGTTGAGTGACTAACACAATATAAAATCATTCTCTCTTAGTTCCAGAAGCTGTCAAGTGCTGGCTGATTCTGGCCTGTCAGGGGGTCTTCCTGGGCAGTAGGTGGTCGTCTTCTCTCTGCTTCACGTGGTAAGGAAGAACAGAATCTGGTTCTTAGAAGACCATAGTCCTATGAAAGTACAACTCTATCATCATGATGTCATTTCATCCTACTTCCTAGACAGCCTATTTCCAGATACAATCATGTTTTGTGGCTTTTTACTAGGAAGTCCATTTCTATTCACCCCAGAGAGGGATGGCAATGACAGACCAAAAAGATGATTCCAACCAAGCTGTGTCAACAAAAACAATAATAAATAAATAAATAAACAAACAAACAAACAACTACCAATGTGGGTGATGATTCACAAATTTGAACCACGGGATGCCCTGAGCAACGTGCAGGCAGCTTGGCCACTGAAGAGTTTCTTCTCCTCCCACTGTTCTTTCCTGCTTGTGTAACTTCAGGGAAAGGCATCTGGGGTCTTATGCATGCTCCTGAGCCTTCTGAGTCTTGTAAGAGCCTGTTGAGCCTCTCTGAGTCTCTCTCCACAATGAAATATTCCACACTAGATGAAACAGCTACACATGCCACACTGGGAGATCAGCCTTCAACTTGTGAGTGTGGGAGAGGAGGGATGACATAATCAGTCCATAGCAATTTGCTCTTTAGGGGCCATGAACCTCAGTGCTAGGTATGGTGATGGTGCACATCTTTGATTCCAGCGCTTGGGAGGCAGAGGCAGCCAGATAGATCTCTGTGAGATGGAAGCCAGCCTGATCTATACAGTGAGTTACAAGCCAGTTGGGGCTACAGGATCTACAGGGAGTTCCTTTATTTAAAAAAAGGTAAGAACCCCGAACCTCTTAAAATGTGGCTTTTATCCTTTACCTATCCACATTACTTACCCATGACTATTCCCTCATGTTTCTGTATTCCAAACGTGATCCATGGGATACCATTATCTAAAAAACCAATAGAAGCTAAGCAGTTATATTTTCATTCCATCACTCTTAATAGCTCAATACATTCATGATCAAAAAATGATACCAGAGATTAGAAACCATAAGTTGTTGAAAGATTTCACCAACTCCAGAAAGCTGCAAGTGTGGAAGGAGGAAGAGGAAGCTACGACCTCCCAGATGTGACAGGCATGGCCACCAAAGAGGTTGCCACAGTCCTCACCAAAACGTGCCAAGTGTCCATGAAAGTGGATGGCAGGAGTGAGAACAGGCCTAGCAAACAGGAGGTTAATGTGTTGGGACCACTTTTTGACCTCACTTCCTTACCTATGTATACTGTACACAGAATGATTCAAAACCATAACATTGTGTCTGGGTATAAGAAAATTGGAAGAACACTGTGGATAAATTGAGTAAATTATCTAGGAAGCAACCGACGTGAGTTTTATGTCTTGGATAAAATTCTTGGGCTTTTTGGAATTATTCTCAGTTTGTAATATGACCCACCAGTTGACAATCCCTAACCACATATGCAAATCACCTAAGAAACAGGTAAAAAAAAAAAAAAAAAAAAAAAAAAAAATAATCACCTAAAAAACAGGTAAAAAAAAAAAAAAAAAAGTAAGACGAGGGACTGGAGAGATGGCTTAGCAGTTAAGAGCACTGGCTGCTCTTGCAGAGGATCCAGGTTCAGTTCCCAGCACCCACATGGCAGCTAACAACTGTCCATAACTCCGGTTGCAGGGATCCAACACCCTTTCTGACCGCCACAGGCATTGCATGGCATGGGTATACTTACACACATGCAGGCAATACACTCATATACATAAAATAAAAATAATAAAATATAAAAAAGAAAAGCAAGATTAACTGGGCCTTGTGATACACACTTTTAATCCAAGCACTCAGGAGACAGAGGCAGGTAGATCTCTGTGAGATGGAGGTCAGTAGCAAGTTCTAGGCCAGTTAGTGCTATAGGGAGATTCTGTCTCAAAAAGACTAAAAGAAAAAAAGAAAGAAAAGCAAGATAAAGGAGTGGGAGGAAGAGAAATAAACAGAGATAAATAGAGCTAAAAGTAAGTTTAATGATAGCTGAATTTTTACCTCATAGATTAGATGTTAGAACTCTCTCAGTCAGTTGAGACTGCTTTAGCAATACCAGAATTGGAGTGATCAAAGAATAGAAATTTATTTCTCACAGTCTGGAGGCTAGAAGTCAAGATGAGAGTGTGTTAATAGAGTTTGTTTCTGGTGAGAGCTCTGGGCCTGGTGTAAGGAAGCTGACCTCCTTATATATAAGAGAAAGAGATGATGATGATAGATAGATGACAGACAGATAGATAGATGATAGATAGATAAATAGATATGTAGATACATAGATAGATAAATAGATAGATAGATGATAGATGATAAATAGATGATGGATAGATATAGATAGATGATAGATAGATAGATAGATAGATAGATAGATAGATAGATAGACAGATGATAGATGACAGAAAAATAAATAGATGGGAGACATGAAGAGAGAGAGATATCTTGTTATAAAGACACTAATCCCATCATGAGGACCTCACCCTCATGACCTAATTACCACCCCATGGCTGTCATCTTCACATACCATCATATGGAGAATTAGTGTTTCAGCACATGAATGGGACGAGGGCACAAACACTCAGTACTAAGCAATAGCATTCAAAAATATGTAACATTCATAAAATAAAACTGGTTGCCAGAGGAACAAGAAGGAGCTTTTGAAAATTAAAATTGTGACGGCCCAAACAAAACATTTCAGAGACTAATGGATATGGTATAGGAAAACTCGCCATTGGTAAAACAAAAACACGTGTCACCAACCCCTATATTTCACTGTGTGTTGTTCAGTTTCCTCCTTCTGCATCGCATTATTTACCTTTCTGTCTTCTGCGCCTGTCACTAGCATGCAAGGTGCTCCATAAGAACTTCTGAAGTTAAATGAAAACATGAGGAGTCAGTATGATGAAAAATAAGAAGTGTAAAGTCAGTCGACATTTGATTAATAAAATTCCAGGAAGAGATGTGAAAGAAAATGAAAGGTAAGAAAGAGATTTTCAATGAAAAGATTAGAGAGTTATTTCCCAGATTTAAAGTGGTTACATGTGGCTCCCAATTCAAAGGACCTAGTGAGTAACAACCAAAGTAAATGAAAAAGAAATTATTGTGACATTCCAAAACACTACTAATAAAGAGGATATGGTAGGTATCCATGGGGCAGAAGGTACATTAATAAGGGATCAACAACAGACTTCATCAGCAACATCGGATTTTAAGCAATGGTGGCTTGAAGACAGTTCAGTTACTAAGCAGCAGCATAGCAGGGTGCTAAAGTGAGGCCTGACTCTGGGGCCAACTTTCTGGGTTCCAATGTGACCTTAGACAAATGATTTAACTTCAGTGTGCCTCAGCTTTCTTCCCTGGGAAAGAAAGATTGAACCATTCCCTAGTTCAATGTCTATGTTAGGACTAAATGAGTTAATTGTCAGAAGAGCATTTAAAATAAGATGAGAATTTATAAAATTATTTCAAGAGACAAAAGGTGCTCTCACTTGCAGCCTTTCTTAGGAAATTACCTAAATCTAAATGTGAGTCAGACTGGTGATTCTGTTAGGATTCTTTTCAGTAGCAAGGGACAGAAAACTGATGACAAATTAATATAGAAGTAATAAAGCTGGTTTATTACTTTATGTGACTGAGAAGACTAGAAGTAGAGTGAAGATAAGTGGAGTTCAGCTGTGATGCAGAGTTTGAGCTGTGCTTCCCTGAGTCTCTCAACCTGCCCTTACTGGTTGGGTTTCTGGGCTTACAAAATGCCTGCTGTAAGTACCGGCAGCCAGGTCACACATCAAAAGCTTTGAGGGAGAAAAGGTACATGACCTGCTCCAAACACTGTACTAACATCATAGACTAGATATGGAATAAGACACATCTGTGTCCAAGAGAATGCACAGTCTAATGGGGTTCACCTTTGGAGAGAGTTTGAGACATAGTTCCCAAATCTCTTTGGAGACCAATTGCAAGCTTAGGGGCTTCCTCAAACCACCCTCAATTACAATAATCCACTGGAAAGGCTCAAAGAACTCAAAGCTACTCAAATTTCCTATTCACCATCACACTTTATTGCAGGAAAAGGATGCAGGTTAAAAGTGAGCCATGGGAAGGCTCCAGGAGCGCTCTCCAAACTTAGAACTTGTAGTCGTCCTCTCCCAGGGTCTTAGAAGTGTTAAATCATTTGGCCACAATATGTGATAATGTGCACAGAGAAGCACCAATCAATAGCTCTCACTCAGGCCTCTGGTGTCCAGAGATTCTGAAAACGGCTCCATCACATACCATCTACTTAGCTGATCACTGCTCTTCAGCCCTTCCAGGGGTCATGATCTCCAGTCCCTTTAAAAGTTGGAGTTCATGTCATATCCCAAAGTCTCCATTATGCTGAGTATGAAGTACAGATGAAGTCTAGTGTAAAACAGAAATTGGATGGTTCTAGAAGCAGGATTCTGAGCATGGTTATGACTAAAGTGATTCTAAGATGTTGTAAGAACCTAGAACTGTGGTAATTGGAGAGAAAGCAAAAGGGAAATTCTAAAATACTATAACCAAATATTGAGATCAAGGCATACTGCTGCATATTGGGGCCACGAACAAATGCCTAGATATAATATCAACTGCTACCAAGTGGTCCTCAATATTCAGTCATCCTGCAAGTTAAACATAGATTGATGTTTCACTATGAGACAGACTGGAACCACTGTCAACTTGGACAATGGGAAAGTGGTGAATTTCGATGAAAGGGAGAAGATTGAAACAAAAAAGTTGTGGAGGCACTGATGACATCTTCATCTCCTGAAGTAAAAAGTTAAGAAAAATTATTCATAATTATTGGAGCAAGAAATGGAGTTATGAAAGCAATCAAAAGAAGAACTAAAGAGTAATATTCACAGGAAGTAAGGACTACATGTAAGCTAAATTCTTAATCATGGTTGTGGGAAGTAAGTAGGAAATGACTAAAGTAGACACTGTATCAAGAAACTAACACATCAGCATGGATTTGAAAACAGGGAAGTTATTGTGAGGTTCGAAAAAAATGACTTATCAAAAGCAGCACCTCTAGATGGGATAACCAGTACCAACATCCGAATCAAGATATTCCAGAGTGAAATAGCAACTGCCACCTTGGTTGCTGTAGCCTAGCAACAGCAGTAAAAGTGACAAAAGGCAGCTGAATGTTCCAGAGGGCAGCTAAGGGCACATGCTACAAGAAGCAAAGGGACCAAGAAGTAAAGGGATGGCAGAGATACAGAGAAGGCCAGAGAATGCAGACCCAAGGCTGCAGATGGTGCAAGTCCATCAAGTGCCAAGGGGAGACAGTGCAGGCCTCGGTCAGTGGAGGAGTTCCTGGGACCTGGCAAGTCTTAAGGGCCTAAGCTCCAAACACCCAAGGCTTATGAGCTACAGTACCAGTTGTGCTGTTGCTTGTTGCTTACAGCCAGGGATTTCACCAGCTACGCAGTGCTGTACCATAGGAAACTTGAGCCTAGAGCTGTAAGCCCCTGAACTTACTGGAGCCTCCAGAGCCATAAGTCTCTAGCTTCTAAGGCCTAAGTCCCTAAGCCTGTAGTTTTCAGGGCTTGCAGCTATGAATCTCTGGGTCTTTCAGCCCAACTCAGAATCCTTCAGCACACAATGGCCCAGGACTACTAACTCAAAGAAGAAAAGCTATTCTTTGCCTATGCATGCTTTACATCTGACCAGAGCAAAAAGACTCTGGCCGACTCACTGGGAACAGCTCTATCACCCTTTTATTTAGTGTTAAGATTTTTAAAAATACTTTATTTTTTATTTTATGTGTATAAGTGTACCGCTTACATGCATATAAGTGCAACTGTGTTGAACAATGCTAGCAGAGGTCAGAAGAGAGAGCTAGATCCCCTGAAACTGGAGCTATGGATGGTCACTAGCCACCACATGGGTGCTGGGAAATGAACCCAGGTCCTCTGCAAGAGCAGTCGGTGCTCCCAACCCACCGCTAAGCCATCTCTCCAGCCGTTCAGTTTTTAGATTTTTATTTTGAGACATTCACTGTTCTATATAGTATTTCAAACAGGAATTACTTTTAGTTGACTAGATATTTTTGTTTCCAGTTTTATTGCAGTATGGTTAACACATAAAATTGTATGTATTTAAGGAGTGCAATATGATGCATGCATATTGTGAAATGATTGTTGTCAAGCAAGTTAGTTAGCTTGTCTGTCATATCAGGTCCTGTTTTTCTGATGGTGATAGTAGTGGTAAGAACATTCGAGATTGACTCTTTTTGTAAATTTAAAGTATACAATACAGTGCTGTCCACTATAGGTACCATATTCTACATTTGTTCCCCAGGACTTACCTGCTAACTCAAAGTTTGTGTCCCTTGACAAACATCTTCCTAGTTACACTACCTCCCAATCCCTGGCAGTCACCATTTGACTTTCTATTCTATTTTTTGTTTCTGTAAGTTCAGGTTTCTTTTTCCTTTGTTTTTGGTTTTTGGCATCAAGGTCTCCCTGTAGCTTCAACTGGCCTGGAACTCACTATGTAGATCAGGTTGACCTAGATTTCACAGAGATCTGTCTGCCTTCACCTCCCAAGTTCTGGGATTAAAGGCATGGACCACCATACCTTGCAGTTCAACTTTTTAAGATTCTACCTGTAAATGTGACCATATCATATTCATCTGTTTCTTTTCTGACTCAAATCACTCAGCATAATGCCTTTAAGGTTCATCCATGTCATTTCGTATAATAGGATTCCCTTCTATGACTGCATAATATCTGTGTGTGTCTGTCTGTCTGTGAGTCTGCATCTTCCTCTATCCATTCAGCCACTGATGGACACTTAGGTTATCTCCATTGTGTTGACTATTGTGAAACATACTGAAGCAAATATGAAAATACAGGTGTGTCTTGATGATAATGACTTTCTTTCATTCAGATATATAACCCCATACAGAATTGCTCTATCATAAGATAGTTTTATGTTTAATTTTTGAGGAACACCTATACTGTTTTCCATAATAGTTGCATCAATTTATATTTCCACCTACACTGTGTAAAGGATTCCTCTGCTCACAGATACTCTTTTAAATCAGAGCCATCCTAACAGCTGTGCGTGATGTCTCCCTGGATTTTGATTTGTATCTTCCTAATGACTGGTGGTGCTAAACACATTTTCATGTAGCTGTTAGTCATTTGTGTGTTAAAGTCTTTAGCTCAGTTTTTAAAATCAAGGTATTTAGTTTTCTGGTATTATTATATGAGTTCCTGATGTTTTTAAATATGAATCCCTTCTTATGTACATGATTTGTGAATACTTTCTCCTTCTTTGTGGTTTGACTTTCCGTGGTGTTGGTGGGGTTTTGTTGTTGTTATTATTATTGTTGGGCAGTTATTTTAGTTTGATGTGGTCTCCCATATTTAATTTGCTCTGATTTTCTGTGCTTTTGATATTATTGAGAAATCTACAGCTAAAAGAAATGGCAAATTTAGAGGCTGGAGAGATGGCTCAGCACTGGTCACTCTGCAGAGGACCTGGGTTCATTTCCCAGAAACAAAATGGTATCTAACAACCACCTGAAACTCCAGTTCCAAAGAATCTAGCTGATGCCCTCTTCTGGCTTCCATGGGCATTGCACCCTTGGGTATACCTACATACATGCAAACAAAACACTCATACACATAAAAATAAATAAAGTTTATTTTACTATAATAAAGTTATAAGAAGACCCAATCTATACTGTAATTGGAAGAAAGCACCTACAAATAACAAATGCATCCATTTCAGAGAACTTGTCACTTTCAAAATGAATTTCACGTCTTCAGGATGGGGACCCACCATCAGCCAATCACCTACAGGCATGGAACTACAACCTGGGAAAGAAGTAGAAGGTCTGAAGCCAGATGGCTAATATCATTCAAACTCTTTCAACATTTCCCAGACAGACACATGGAGCTCATGACTGTGCAAAATAATTCATCCTATCATTTGATAATTCTTTTTTAAGATTTAATGTTTATGTGTTGAGTTGGGGGTGCTAACTGTATATGAGTGCAAGTACCTGTGGAAGCCAGAAGAGGGCACTGGATGCCCTGAAACTGGAGTTATAGGCAGTAGTGAGCCACCTGATATGGGTGCTAGGAACTGAACTTGGGTCCTCTGGAAGAGCAGCAAGTTCTTTTGACCACTGAGCCATCTCTCCAGTCCTCAACCATTCTTATGTTAGCAGATTCTATCTGGGTGGTCAGAGATAAGGGATTTGGAGCTATTTCTACCCTGCCTGGCCTGAGAACCTTGTTGCCTATGTATTCCATGATTGTTTTACCAGTGCAGTCACCATTGTAGGGTCCTGTGACCTTTGACAGGTTTCTTAATTTCTCTGCATAGTTTCCCTGATCCTGGATTATTGTGGAGATATATGAGGAACATGATATAAGCACTCAGCTTAGTGCTCAGCAAACTCCTACCAGCACTTTAATTACTATTAGTTATAGTAGATTAAGCCGATCTACCACTCTTGAATTCCTATCCACTGAGACATGTTCCGATCTCTGAAGCAACACAGAATAGCTTGACTCCTCTGCATAGCATCCCTTCAAAGCTTTGAAACCAGAGTTCTCTGTTGTATATGGCAGATGCAGGATAATGTGGGGGTCTAGGAACAGCTTGAGTCCAGAGAATCAAAGGTCTGATATTCAATAAACCTTTTATCAGTTTTGAGTTTTCAGATAAGTGATAAGGGCCTCTAAATTTTAGGTTACTTATCTGGTTACCAAAAATGCTTTAATATACCTCTTAAGGTTATTGTAAAAAATAAAAATGAGATAATATCAGCTGAGTTGCAGTATTGGAATAAGTCCTTATTAGATAACACTGTTTATTTCTGGTTTTGCCACAAGAAAAGCATCATGATGGGGTGTTGGATTGTGGTACACAGCAATCAGCAGGCACGTTATGAGTTTGATGGAGACGGGAACAGAGAGTATTAGTATTTTTATTATCTATAAAATGTACACATCTTTATTCATTTTAGCCTTGTGCTCTGCTGAAAATATTCTCACAGTGGCTGACTAGTTTGATATGCTATCCTTCCGACTGACATTGCTGCACTTTAACAGTATAAATGATGGGATAGGAGGACACAGCAAACAGAAGCCTTGGGGCAGTAAAAAAAAAAAAAAA
>NW_008360332.1:5095780-5096420 GCF_000622305.1 Nannospalax galili
TTTTGTGCCCTTTTAAAGAAAAAAAGAAGGGGAAGGAGGACACAGCAAAAAAAAACCTTGGGGGAATAAAAAAAAAAAAAAAAAAAAGTACACCATAGCTGATTTCAATGTTTTTCAAACTTAATGTTTCATTACTTATTTATTATCTCATTTATCATCTGATTCAGTAGATGTGGACAAGATCTTTCCCAAGTAATTATGATGGAAATGAAAATTAGAATGTGGATGTTGTAGGTCAGCAGTGCCCAACTCTTGCTGGCCACTGAAGTCAGCTGGAAGTTTTAAAACACTGATGTGCAGCAGTTGGTCTTAAATGGATGTGAGCATAGATATTTTTTAAGTTACCCAGGAAATTATAATGTTAAATAAAGTTGAAAATCAACCAGTGGGCATTTTTCTGTATCTGCTTTATACAGTCTGGAGAATGATTTATGACAGTTATGTTTTTGGTTTTGAACAAGTAAATTTATTAAGTATATGACAAGTGAAAAGAATAGTGAATAGCATGAAGAAGTGATAGATAAATGATGAATGGATAGATGATTGATAGATAAATGATAGATGATAGGTAGATGATAGATTAGATGATAGATAGATAGATAGATAGATAGATAGATAGATAGATAGATAGATGATAGAT
>NW_008360332.1:5096586-5184641 GCF_000622305.1 Nannospalax galili
TACTGATGGAACTTTCTCTCCATGGATGAGGTTCCCATGGTTGGACTTCTGACTTCTCTTTCCCACTGTAGGCACTTATATATCATGGGATAGACAATAGTAACCTATGATGTAAATGGTTTACCTTTTAGCTGTTTTCAAGGACACAATGCTTTTATTCTTGGGTTGTTTTGCTGTTCTCTTTCCTCCCTGTCAAAGAGTTAGAGAGGCCAGCCAATCCACAGGCAAGAGATTTTGGAGGGCACTTTAAGACAAACATGCTTGTGTCTGAAATGGGAGTGGGAGGGGAACCCCAGTTAAAGTCAGCTTCTGAGTAGCTCAAACACAAATGCCAATTTACCAATGCAACATATATTATAATATCCAATTAAGCTATGAAGAATGACAGGTAGGGAAGAAGAAATGCAATACTCCCAGAGGTCCCCAAATACTTGGAGCCACTTGTCAATGTCAAATTGCCCTCTGAAAGAGTGTGCCACCTCCCTAGAATGAGCAGCATATTACAACCATTTCTTCTGTTTGTCATCAGACCCTACATATCACTGAGTGTTATGGAATAGCTGTTATATTCTCTCCAGGTGGGTAAAGTGCTTCTGAAATATAATTTTCATAATACAATAGAGCAGAAAGCATTATATATGTATAAATTAGTAGTAGTCACAACAATAGTAATAAGGCTTCAGAAGGCATTTACTAAAAATGATTTGACTTTCAAAGAGGCCAAAACAGTTTAATTTGAGGGTATATTCTCACTCTAATGTAGAGATCTGCTCATGTGGCTTCTATTGATGCTAATTCTAGTTGTGAGCTCTTATTCAGTAGGTGTGGCAATCAAATACTATATTTAAAGAGTGACTTAAATTGTAACCCCTATATCAGTTGGGCAATATTTCTTTTTCCAAGAGTTATTCACTTTAATTTAAATGCTAAAGAACTAAAATCGAGCAATTTTAGATTTTTCTAAACCCTAGTCAAGAGTTTTCCCTCATCATTTCCACTTGTGAAATTTTCAAGATAAAGTAAAGAATGATGAATTTTAAAAATTTATTTCATTTTAAATTATGTGTTTGTGTGCATGTCTGCCGATGGGTATGTACAATGTGAGTGTAGGTACCAGCAAAGACCAAAAGAGGGCATCAGATATCCTGGAACTAGAAATACAGGAAGTTGTGAACCACTGGACGTGAGTTCTGGGAACTGAACTTAGGTTCTCTCTGCAAGAGCAGTATATAATCTTAACCACTGAGCTATTTCTTCATCCCCAATGATGACTTTAAAAGAGAAGCAAAAGGAAAAACAAGTAAGTGTACAATGTTTCCTGGGCTTATTTGGATGCAAGAGCAAGTGTTCAAGTTATCTTAAGTGTAGTAGAAAAGCTTAGATTAGAGTTCCAGGAGCTTCCATGGTAATAGGGAAAGAAGTTGGGTAGCCAGGTCTCAAAAAGGACTCAAAGGAAACAGAACAAACAGGTATCACCAAAAGCGAAGGCTTGAGACCAGCCCTGCTAAGCCAGGGTGGTCACTTAGGATCCAAGGGAACTCTATAATTTGGTCACCTCCCCAGGCATTCCGGTTGTGTTCTCAGAAGCGTCACTGGGTTAGGACAGACTTTTTCCTACCATCTTTGGCAGCAGGCATAAAAAGCACTGTCTATCCTGAAGATATACAGGACTGTGACTGAGAACACAAGCCAAAGTGAGGCTGCTTTAGACGGCAGCTTGACTTTCTCTTTCTTCTTATGTATCTCTGCTTTATTTTTGCATCTGTTCCACTTACCTTTCATCACTGACTTACCATCCTAACCAAAAATTAATTGGTCTATTTGCCTTGGTGTCTTTTATTATTGGTTATTGGTCTGAGACCTTTACACCAGGGAATCCCTTGAGTTGCCTGCCAGCCTTCAGAGGGTGTCACAGGTTCAATTTTGTGGCTGTCTCCCCATGCAAAATAAGCCAGCATGCTTCCAGAAGTAGTGTGCAGGATTAGTCTTCTAGATAGGATATTTTTAAAAACAGTCCCTTTATTATTTTTATTTTATGTGTATGAGTGCTTTGCCTGAATGTATGTAGTGCACCCATGTTGTGCAATGCCCGTGGAGGTCAGAAGAGGTCATCAGATCCCCTGGGACTGGAGCTATGGATAGTTGTTAGCTGCCATGTGGGTTCTGGGAATCGAACCCAGGTCCTCTGCAAGAGCAGCCAGTGCTCTTAACCACTGAGCCATCTCTCTAGCCTCTAGCTACCACATTAGACATGTCATTAAAAACCTTCAATCCTCTTACAGCCAGGAATTGCTTAAGGGTGCAGACACAGTAGATACAGTCAGAATTTTTGATTACATGATTGTTATGCAAACATTGCAGAGTATACTGACACAAACCTGGATGTTATAATTTATACAATGTACATTTAATCTACATTTTGTGTGTGTGTGTGTGTGTGTGTGCATGTGCGAGCTCACGGTATAGCCTATTGAGCCTAGGGCCATTATGAACAAAATAACCCAAGATTAAATTAAACAAAAGACAATATGTAACCAGACGTGTGTGTGTGTGTGTGCACATGTGCGAGCTCACGGTATAGCCTATTGAGCCTAGGGCCATGATGAACAAAATAACCCAAGATTAAATTAAACAAAAGACAATATGTAACCAGAGGCCCCTAATACAACAGGTTCAAGGTTACTGCTTAACTAACCTGACACACTACTATACAGAAAACATTTTTGTTTTAGCAGAAATAATATGCTCTGAAATCAGCATTTAAAAGTAGAGTACAATAAATACAAAAGCCAGGATCAGTCATTTATTATAACAACTGTGTGGTGGATATAAGTTGTATGAGCTGTACTACCATATGACTGTGAGCAAAGTAGGTTTGTCTACACCAGTATCACCACAAACTCATCAGTAATGCATTGCAGTACAATGGCTGTGTCATCACTAGATGGTATTGATTCCATTGCAGTGTTATAGGATGATCATGATTGTACGTGTGGTCCACCATTGACTGAGAATCCTTATGTAGCATGTAACTGAGCACTCCTTTGATCCCAAGCTGCTCAGCCTTCCCCTAATGCCTGATCCTGCTCTTCACCTTCATGTCACAACGGAAACACGTGCATACTATGCACACAATAGATAGCTACCAAATAAATACTGATGATTTCAAACCCAAATGAAGAGGACACTTACTCCTTTTAGAGCTCACAGGAAATGAGAACCCTTTTATCAGGAAATCAAGTTATTAATCCAAATTGAAATTTTCCATGAGCCTTAGACTTAAAACAGAGGCAAGTGATTTACAAATTTCAAATAATTGACAAATGCAAAGTAAAACTTCCTTTTTCCTCAAATTTCTAACAATATTTAGCCACTTGTTTGTGAAAGGGAAAAGGTGTGTTGAGAGGCAAGAAGGGATTGTGGAGAAGGTGGTAAACTGTGGAGGTCTGTAGATTAGGAAGATTTGGAAAATAGTCTCATTTAGGAAAAAAAGAATTGAGTTGTTGGTGACATTATGACTGAGAAATATCAATATGATCAATTATTTTGTCAAACCCTCACCAGGATTTCTTATTGCAAGAAAAGAATATCTATGTAGGCAGTAGATAAACTGAAAAGTATGATGAGAATGTGGATAGCATCCATTTAACCACAGCACACAGCCAAGAGAATATATTAGATGATCAGCACATATTGATTAGCTCATGAACATAAAATTTGTTCTTTCCATTCAGAGTTTGGAAAGTGTTCTCCCATAAACCAAGCCAAGCAATAGGAAGTCTTCCAATATGATCCCGTTGAAGCATCGCTCATGCATATGCATCCTCACTCAGCTACTCCTGCTGTCACTGCTACCCAAGTCCCCCCACTCCCATTCCACCTTCTCTAAGCCAGACGCACCTGCTACCCTGGGCACTGACTGCTGATGCCATGTCTTGCTGTGTAATGCCATTGTCAACCTCCCTGCCTGGCATGTGTGTTATTCTCCTTCACCAGAGAAAGGAATGTTTAATTATTTTTAATCAGTGGACATGGCATCTTGCTAGACAGCGACACGGGGGATCCAACACCATCTGCCTTCCACCAGGCGCCAGCTGCTCTGGTAGATGTCGGTAGAACACCTTAGGACACGGCTTTCTGCTGCCAGATGCCACGGAGTGGCTGCCACTGGGCACCATCCCCAATGTGAGGCTGACACTTGGGCTCTTTGGCTGCCATAGATTGCCCCTCACCCCTGCCACCCTTTCAGAATGGTGCTCCCCAGCTCTGATCCCAGAATATTTCCCATAAAACCCAGGGTGCTGCCAATAATAACAGGGTGTCTAAATATCAATGTCACCCTAACCCAAATGGCCACAGAGCTCTCCATCACGATTAGTGAACCTAATGGATCCGCAGACATCACTCCCACAGAGAAGAGCCACTGGCCTCGCAACGGGGCTGACCCATGGAGAACAAGGGTCCTCCAGCTACTGAGCGTTTAAAACAGTGGGAAGGAAGAAGGGACAGAAAGGATGCTCAGCTAAACAACGGAGCTGTCCAGCAGGGTGAGCTCAAGTGAGCTGCTGACAGACCTGTCCCTTCTACCTCCCACCCCTCAGGAGGTTTCTGCAACTCCCACAGCTGTGCCAACACTTCCTGCCCTGCAAGTCACATTTGCTGTGCTGCAGACTGTAATAGCTAAATGTGAGTCCTGGTGGAGCACTTCCCACCTCCTTCCCAGAGAGACTGCTAGATGCCACATCCTGGGTTCCTACACTGGCAGAGAAGGCTCTGAGTTCTTGTCACCCCCAGCCCAGCCCCTCAACTATGTGAAGAGCCAAATTAAGCAGTTCAGCGGCTGTATGTATGTTCATACAACGTGAAAGAGAGCAGCAGCATAGTGGCTGAGGGGTAGACGAAAACCCCCGCTGAGCCCTGTCCCCGCTGAGCCCTGTCAGTTTCACCTCCTGCAGAAAAACAAACTGTTTTTGTGCCTGAGGGAAATTTACGGAGCCTCACACTTTCATCCAAAGAGGGACAAAGGAGAGGTCAGGTGCTGCATCTGCCAGAAATGAGGACTTGTGAAATGTGATTAACCCTGAAAGGAGCCAGACAGAGCCTGCTGGGGCTTCTCCCATCCCCGTGTGTTTCCCTAGGTCAGAAGCAGGAGGCAGAGAAAACGAAAGCATTAAATAAATATTTTTCCATTTAACCCATGTGTTTTTTCACATCCTTGACAGCACAGACCAAATCGATAGCGCAAGCATTAGCCTAAATAATGAAGAAAGGGCTGTACATGTGTTGAAGTCCCTGCACTTGAGAGAAGTGGGGGCGAAATCTGGAGAAAGGTAATGGGATTGGAGGGCTCCATCTGCATGGCTTCCAAACCTATGGAGCTCATCAGATAAGCTCACTTAATGCTATTTCTCAGGCCGAGTACAAACCACCGGTGCCTGTAGAATTAAAGTCATCAATAGCCTTACTTTCCACTTACAGGAAGTCACAAATAAAATCCCTACTGATATGCCCATCAGAGTAGGAAGTTCTGTCCCTTTTCAGATACACTCACTGCAAGAGCTGTGTGGTAAATGAAGCTTCAAGTGCTTTTGTCTTTCTGTCTAAATAAGTAATGCCAATTTCATTTCCCAACAGTAGGCTTGAGCTGTATTCATTATTGTGTTAAGGTTTTGTTTCCGCCAAACCAACCCTCCCCAGCTCCCCTGCTTGGACAACTTGTCTGGTTAGAGATGTATGCTGAAAGCAGATACTATTTGAAATTGACTGGAGAGGTATTCAATAATCCAGAGAGAAATTCCAGTAAAAATAGAGTCGATTATCAAAAGATGAACACTTTTCTTTGTTCTGTTCTGTTAAGGACCAAAAAAAAAAAAAAAAAAAAAAAAAAAGGCAGGGAGGGGAAGCAATTTTCAAGACAGAAGCTGATGCTTTAAAAGGATTCTTCATAGATGAATTATTTAATCCTTTGTGACTAAGGAAATCTTTGTGTGCACTACAAAGGGGGGAGTGAAAGGGCAAAAATGTAGACTAGTTAAAAATAAAGATAATTGAAGACACACTGAGACATGTAAGTTAGGAGGCCTTCCGGGTGGCAGATGCCTTCATCCAATCCTGATGACTGTCCTGTAGGAAGACACTATGGATATTTTTCTGGAATATCTCTAAAGGATTAGCATAATCAGCTGTCAAGTACCATGGCAGTTACTTCACAGAAATGGAGTTAAGAAATGCAGCACTTATCTGGCGGGGGAAATTCAAGTCTGAGAGAAGGCACTTCATAGATTAAGGCTTTAAATAATTTGCCAGGGCCCTCTTCACTAAGCAAGAGCTGCTCTGGAGGCTGGAAAGGCCTCAAATCCACAGTGCTACTCAGCTCAGAGGAGGCAGAACAGGCGGCAGCAGGTACAGGAGGGTTTCCTTGGGCAGCGCAGGGGGAACAGCAATTCCCGTCCAACTCCAAATATCTTTCCACTTGATTCTTCAAGGGCCCAGGGGGCATTGAAAAGCACATAAGAGGGCTCCCAGAAAAGCCATCTCAAAGGGGATTATTAACTTCGTTAAGAGACTGCTGAGTCACTAATATTGACCTGTCAAAATCAAGACGTGCCTGTGTCCCCAGGGAAATGTCCTTGGGAGATCCAAGCCAGATTGTGGCTGATCAATACTCTCCTCTCTGGGTGACTCAACTCCAGCCAAGAAGAGTCTAAGGAGGCCTTCGCACTAGGCAGAACTCACTCTGGTGAGGCAGTGAGTCAATTGTCTTAATAGAAGAGCTTTGAAAGGGCTAGTCTCCACAAGAAGGGCAATTTAAACTCTCAGAGAGGTAGACACAGGAGGAGCATGGAGGAAATCAGCTGAGCTGGGTCCGTGTAGAATGGAGAAAGCTTTGCTCTTAAGAACAGAACACTTTCTACTTGAACCAGCTTTCAAAGTTTGACTTCTCCCGTTCTCATATTATGAGCAATATATATTCTGAGTGATCATCATCCATATTCTGTAACTTTTCACTTAGAAAAATAGCTTTTGCATTTCATAAAGCTTCTAATTCCAAAATTAGTTCAACATCTAGCAGCAAGCATAAAAATATATACCCCTTTCGGAGACATACTTAGGGCTTCTATTGATTTATGCTATATCATGATTTTAGTCTTATGGGATAATCGCCTTGTCAAGGTTATATTTATTGTTGTGGCTACTAAATCACACTAATTCCTTGGTGATTATATTGAAATAAAGCATTCACAAACTACAGCAGTGACAGAATTCAGCTTTCTTCCTTAAATAAACTCAACACAAAGATAACCGTGTCCTAGTTTTTCAATGGCATTCCCACTTTTTTTCCCTTCTGCATATCTTAACAGGCACTGGAGCTGCAGCGTGCACTTTGCCAGAGATTCGAAGTCTGTTGGAAGAGCCCCTTGAGGGAAAAGAAGCGCTTCTGAGACAAGTGCTAATGACAACACGGCCCAGAAGCGAATCGCCCATCAAATGGGACAACTCAGTGTCACAGGAAGTTTGCAGGGGAAAAAAAGAGGAAGGAAGCACAAGTGATCTGATACTGCTGTCCTTGCCCTCATGGAATTCATACGACAGTGTCTACACCCAATTTGCCTTGACACTCCCGTGGCATTTAGCAACATTAAAGTGAGACGATATGGGCTATGAGGAATGGCGAGAAGGCTCAGTGGTTAAGAGAAGTTGCTGCATAAAGCATGAACAATCAGATCCCCGTGTCCACATAACAAGCAGCACGTAGTTACAACCACAACTGTAAGCTCAGCACTGAGTGGAGTGGACACAAGCATATCACTGGGACTTGCTGGCTGCCAGCCTTCCTAAAAATGGGGGCTCCAGGTTTAATCTCAAAGGAATAACGTGGACAGTGATAGGGGAGGGCACTGGGTACCATCCTCTGGCCTCGACACTTGAACACAGGCACACATACTCGTGCGCAGAAACGTGCACATGCACCCCTCCCCCAAGACACACACAAAGATAAAAGAAAAGAAGGGCTTCACAGGAAAAGACATTCTTAACAATGGGATGTGAGCAGTTGAGTTCTTTTGAAAATATGAATGAAGTCCACTTCAGATAAACTCTAGATATGTAAGTTGATAGCCCTGTTTGGTTGATCCAATACGGGCAGGTGGTCCCTGTAGATGTGTGGTTTCTGGAGAAGGTGCCTCTGGATGCAAGTGTGTCTCTGTTTATTCTTAGGACCAGAAGGCACATGTTACCTAGCACCTAAGAAGTCTGGCCTCTGATAAGAAATATGAGGGCAAAGCTTGCTGATTCTTTGGGAGCTTTTGCAAAGATTCTGCTTGCTTTGTATTTTTAATGAAGGGTCAGATAGGATTGCATCCAAACTGGCTCTCCCTCCTTTCTGTCTTGCATATTGATTACAGTCATTAATTTGGGGCAGGCTTTTAAACTTGACTGAAATGATGTCCATGACCTAAAGACTTCTTTATATGCCTCATATGTCCTTCATTTTTATGAATGCCAAATACCTTTTCATCTATAGCCCAGCTCTTAGCTGAAGTTCCCAGGCCGACAGGGAAAGCAAATAATGAGGAACAGGAATGATGCTCAAAGACTACTCTGGACTCTATTATTGCTTCATTTTGTATCAGTGAACTGGATCACACTTAATGATGCACTAAGTTTTGACTCAATGAGAAATAGTAATAAGTGAGTTTTCAAACATAGAAGCCTCCCACATAACTTATTAAAATAGTCTCAGAAACTAAGTATGGTGGTCCACACCTATAATCCTAACACCAGAGAAGCTGAGTCAGGATCACCATGAGTTAAAGACCAGCCTGAGCTATAGAGCAAATGTGAGGCCAGTGTGAACTACACAGTGAAGACCTGTCTCAAAACTCAACATGGTTTTTATAAGAAAAAATGAAAGACTGATACCTCATGAAGCCAGGTTTAATTTCATTGGTTCCTGTTTGGTCATTTTTCTTTCCTTTCCTTTTTTATTTCATTTACTATTTTATTTTTGTTTTGTCTGTTTTCAAGCAGGATTCACGCTGTAGCCCAGGCTGCATTCCAGCTAACACTTCAGCCTCCCAGCGCTGGAATGACCTATACAGAGATCACAGGCATGTGCCACAAAACTTGGTTTCTTTTTTAAAAAGAAATCTAGGCACAATGGGTGTGGCTCAGTGGAAGAGCTTGCCTAGTAGTCCGGAGATCCTGAGTTGTATCCCCAGTACCATAAACAACAAAACAAATCAAAAAACCATAGAAGCCAAACCACAACAAAACAAAACAACAGACTGCCTCAACTATGGGATCCATATTTTTGTTCTATCTTCAGAAACATCACAAAAAGTAAGACTGTTCATGCTTAGAGAGCTTTGCATTTCCCAAGTGCACTGATCTTGTGATCACTGATCAGGCCATTGCTTTCCTTCAATACTACCAGAGGTACCCACCCCTCCCTCATTTCAGTTTTAAACCACCCCCAGATACTTCCTCCTGGTCACTTTTCAATTTCCACTTCTGTCTTTCCAGGCTTTCAGTACACATTCTTAGTGTTCAAACAATGAGGCTTTTCTTCTCCCTTCAATTTTCTAATAAGCGTATTACCCAGTGAACTGAGCCCAAAAGCCTGAAAACAGACTTCCACGTCGGCATGCTTCTAAGAGTCAGTGTAACTTTCCAGGTTATTCTCAACCACGTAAGCATATTAGAGAACAGCTTGGCATCAGTTCCCCATGTGTTGACTCATCTGCTCTAAACCTCTTTTAAATCTTTGGCTTTAGAGGTAGTAGAGGTCCTCTGTCCATTGCCTTTGCCATCCTGCCTCCCTTTGGTTCCCTCTCTATCTGAAAACTGACCCACTAGCTGTATCGTTATGTCTCATCTCCTGGTCTCATGGGGGTGATGGGACTCTTCCTCTACTTAATAACTTTTTTCTCACCACAGCCACAAGCAGTTTGCAGCACACTGCTTTGGCACAATTTCTCTGATCTCTCCCCCATCTGCTTTTACATTTTCCCCCCTGTTTTTCTTGGTACTCAAGTTCAGGAATTCCATGAAACTTTCACTCAAGCTGTTCAAGTGCATATTCCTTCAGTTTGCCAAAAAGCCCTCTCTAGGTGGGTTTTCCCCAAGTCCCCAAGTACTTTTGCTAACGAAACTGCTGAACAGGAGCTAATTTATCACTGTGTTATCACTATATCAGGGCATGAGAGAGCCATACCTAGGATGAATTATGGATCCATCCCGTGTCCCATGCATCCTGTACGTCAAAGTAAGCAAATGCTGCCTCGTGTTAACTGTCAGCCTCCAAAACAGCTGACATTTGTTATTTTAATTAATAGTTGACTTTGCTGAAATAAGCTTCTGTGAGAAGCTATGACTTTTTATTAAATCTTCGCTGCAGCATCGTTTTCCCCATATTGGGAGACAAAAGCTCATTTTCAAAACTGCTTTCTCCGGCAAGGTCACAGTCAACAGCTTGTGTGCACATGTCAGGGAAACATCTGCTTCTGTGCCACTGATATCAGTAAAATTTGCTTTATTTTGAAATTTAAATTTACTTTTACTTGGAGAAAAATGATGAGTCAGTCATTAAGGAGCTATTAAGTGATGTTGATGAGGAGAAACTTTTTTAAACCAGTCATTTTGTCACAGGACTGATGCTGAAATTTCTCCACACTCAGCAATCCATTTCAGTATCACAGGGAACTGTGGTCACTGGTACATCTGGACCTGGACCAACTTGTCTTTTCATTAATGCAAATCATTATGATGTAATTACTCAGCCTGCAATGTAGAGATCATTGATTTCTTTTGCCCAGTAGCAGTATTTTTTAAGTCACTGATGACAAAGGGAACTTTCAGGACAATTCCAAACTATACAAATTAGATTCAGTTCAAGAAAGGCAAACTTACTTAAAAGGTTCCAACACTAAATTTAGTTTTTATATTTTTCTCTTTGCTTGGAATAAATTAAGCAAGGGGAGTCAGTTTCTTTGTGTTGTTTTAATTACTTTTACTAATGCCTTTTACTGGTCACATTTCTAGGACAATAACAGTTTAGCACTCCCCAGATGGACTTGTGTTCTGCCGCTACACATATTCCCCTTTCATCTCCAACTCTCGGGGGAACCAATCACTGACTCCTCTAAAGAGAGATGATCTAAGATAACCAGCCTTGTATTCTCTTTATGTGACAAGATTGTCTATCTTGTAGGCCAGGGATCTCCTGAAACAATGCATTTCAGAAATACAGACCATTTAACCAGGAATGATGGTACACACCTTTAATCCCAGCACCTTTAATGCCTGCAAAGGCAGGTAGATCTCTGTGAGATTGAGACCAGCCTGTTCTATATAGTGAATTCCAGGCCAGCTGGAGCTACAGGAAGAGTTTGTCTCATAAAACCAAAAAATAAATAAGAAATGCAGAATATCATCACTAGACTGTGATATCCACATCTCTTCCAGCCTTTGTGGCTATCAAGTTCTTACATTTTATGGTAGACTGGTTGAGGAACACAACTCTTGACCCATCCCTGCATCCACATAACTCCTTGCACTGGCCTCTTCTGACAGTGTTCGTCTCCTTCTGACATTAGGAAGTAACAGTGAACCAGGACCCCATCAAGACTGTAAGTACTCTACTACAGTTCACCTCTACCATGACTTTGGTAAGTTTGCGCCTAGGTGCACCATTGTTATATGAAGAATAAAAAAGACTAGCAAATAAAAAGCCCAATGCCAGGAATGGGCACCCTCTTTTGCTGTTGTTGACCAGGGAGGCCCCATAGACACACAAACAGTACTGGCTACTGCCATTGCTCTTGGTTACCCTCCAGAACTTGACAGTAAGACCCTATTGCTGAAGATACATATGTGTGTCAGAACAAATAAGAAGAAATCAAGCTGATACTGACCGCAAAGCTTCATCCCTGCGAGCTAGCTTTCAAAGTACTAAAAGGTGCTATGCATGCTACTGGAAGAGAAAAGAAATCATCAACCTTACACAGATGTGAATCCTGCAAGCTACAGTAAGAACTGGCCTTGTAAGATACACCTACTGGTTCAATAATGGCATTAATGTGGGAGTAACCAACTGCCTTCTGATTGGATTTAAGGCCCACTTCACAAGATGGAGCTCACATGTGGCACCGTTATCAGGGCCAATGGGCTTGTGACTAGACAAGTCATAGACTGTAGGGAAGAACCTGCTACCAGCATTTTGATAAATAGATGTAGTATTAAACTGATTTATTGTTATAACCATAGGTTAGTACATCTCTCAATTCTCAACAAAGAAGCATCTTCTTATAGCAGGTGGTAATTTACAGAGGTACAGAGCTAGTCAACATGCAGAGAAAAAGAGACAAGAGTGCTCAGCCCTAAATGGGAAACTGTATCACATCATCTCCTCCAAAGGCTCAGGAATCATTGCAGAAAAGGGGGCAGAAATATTGTAAAAGCCAAAGGAAACCATGTTGTCTGGACACCTCAGGGTAGTTGCACATATAAACTCACAGCAATTGTGGCGGCAGGCAGAAGATCTATGCAAGCCTCAGCCTCACAAAACCACAGCATGGTGGTCAGGAAACAGGAAACCCCAGCCTTAGCTGAGAATCTACTGCTAATTGATAGATGCTGGGAGGAGAGTCAGTTTTATTTAGGGATGTGATACGTGGTGGACTGACCAGATTTCAAGAGATAGACACAAACCCAAGAAGATTTGGAGAACACTGATTAAATTCTTTAGGTCTTTAAAAAAGAAAACTAGTAATGAAGGTATGAGGTTAGTCGGGGGTAGTAAAGTGGGGGTGGTAATGGGGGAGGATGTCTGAATATGATCAAATACATTGTATGGGGACTGGAGTGTTGGCTTAAGAGCACTGGATGCTCTTGCAGAGAACCTAGGTTCAGTTCCCAGAACCCACACGGCAGCTAACAACCATCTTAACTC
Organism: Nannospalax galili; assembly: GCF_000622305.1. Taxonomy (NCBI): domain Eukaryota; kingdom Metazoa; phylum Chordata; class Mammalia; order Rodentia; family Spalacidae; genus Nannospalax; species Nannospalax galili. The sequence goes on from NW_008360332.1 coordinate 5,109,539, forward strand.
CAGTTTCAGGGATCTGATGCCCTCTTCTGACCTCCACAGGTATTGTACAACATGGGTGCACTTACATACATGCAGGCAATACACTCATATACACAAAGTTAAAATAATAAGTGAAATATTAAAAAGTCAAAATACATTGTATGAAATTCTCAAAGGACTAATAGTATATAAAAACTAAAAACTTTTAAAAAAAGGATAAAAGAGGCTGGAGCAGAAGTTTCCCACCATGCACAGCCTGAGTCAACCAAACTCTAGTCAACTTGGAGTAGTGGCACATGCCTTCAATCCCAGCACTTAGGAAGCAGAGGGAGGCAGATCTCTGTGAGTTCAAGGTCAGTCTGATAGTGAGTTCTAGGCCAGCCAGAGTGACAGGGTGAGACCAGCTACATGGTGAGACCCTGTTTAAAAAAAAAAAAAAAGAAGTCAGTTTCTTAAACCACTGAGATTTAACCACACTTAGATAAAGTAGACAGTTGATAAGTTTTGGCAGATGGCTATGCCCAAGAAATCATCTCCACCATAAGGACAAGGAACACAGCCATCATTGTCCAAATGATCTTCCTAAGCTTTGGTTGTGGTTTGAAGGGTTTGTACCCAAAAGTCCATATGTGGAAACTTGGTCTCCAGCGTAGTTGTGTTCAGAAGTACAGAGCCTTAAGAGATGGAGCTTAATGCAAGGTAATTGAGTCAGTGGAGTGAGCTAGTTCCCTCTAGAATGGCTTATAACAGAAGGTCAAGTTTGTCCCATACTTGTCTCTGACATCTTGTCAATTTCCCACCATGATGCTGTCTGCTATGAGGGCTTCCCAGTACCAAACAGAAATTAACACCAAGCTCTTGAACCTCCAAAGCTCTGATGGAAGTAAACTGCTTTTCTTTACAAAGTACCCAGCCTTTGGCAGATAGATTTTTACAGTGAAAAATGGATTAATGCAGCCTTTGTACCCCCCCAATCCTACCTCTTTTCCCTTCCGTGACCCCAGACAACTCCCAGGCAATGTATTCTCCAGAAGGTATTTTGTATTTGTTCATTTGTTGCTAGAAGTTTTCATGTAAACTATTCTCTATCATTTCTGGTTCCTGTGTAAGTACTGCATTTACATTTCATAGATACGACCTTGAAAGTCCTTGGGGGACCGTTATTCAGGAAGTCCTTCTAAGAGGATAAAGAGTTTACCCATCAGTTTAGACTTTAGAATTATACAAGCCTAAGCTTATCCTGGTGGGGTATTCTGAGAATAAAAGGAGATCATGTTGAAAAGTGCTTAGCATAGCAAGTGGCACGCAGCATATTCTCAGTTAATGAGAGCTGCTACCATTTGTTTCACATCACAATAGCTGCTAGTTAGGTAAATAGCAGGGAAGAGAGAGGGAACTTGACTGTTCCTAGTACATAGTCATTTGGTAGATAGTAATTGAATAATAAATGAAAAAATTCATGTCAACTTTTATTTCTTTGGCTATAATCAGGCATTCATTTTGTGGAAGGGAAGACTAGGTATACTGAATCAAAGTTGTTCTCTGTTCTTAATAAACATATTCCCAAATTTTATATCTAATATTCACAATAAGCCCACTGCCATGGGTGAAGAACCCATACAGAAACAGTAGTGGGGACCTGGAGGAAAGGCGTTCCATGCACCAGCTCCCTCACAGCCTTTTCAGCAGTCTGGACATCCCATTTCTCCTTAACCAAAAATAAATAAATAAATAACACATAAGGAGAAACTAAAGACCTTTCTTCTGCTTTAGATCAGTGCCTCTGCTCCACCCCAGGATGCAGGAAGCAAGGTGGGCCAACACAGAATTTGGTGCATCCAGCTCCCAGGTCCTGCTCATTTCTACTCTACTTCTCCAGGGGGTGTTCACCTGATGCCCACAGAAGTCTCTAGTATCCTGACCTTCCACATCTGTCCTGGACCTACTAGGAGACTACTGTCTGGTATCTGTAGCTGCTACGTGTGAAACCAGTGTTTTGCTTTGATTTTCTTCCTGTGACCCCGGAATTTTCCTCAGCAATCACCTTCTGCCTCTGCTAACCACAATTTAGAAACTGATACCTCCATGCCTACATCATGCCTCAGACCTACACCCTGCCAGGTAGTAGGGCTTACCTCAGAGCGATAATATATGGCAGACACAAGCAGCAACTATACCCATACTCACACAAGTCATATGAATTCATCACACACACACACACACACACACACACACACACACAAATCCCACTGGGGGTCTACAAAGCTGCATTGCAGTTTCCTCCATTGCCAGCCCCTTCCTTGGGCCACTTGCAAGGTTCTGGATCCCACCTTTCTATGATTCAGCTTTTGGGTCATGGGCTGGCTTCTGAAAACTATGTATCTCAAGTGGTATCTGATATGCTGCTAGGCCCCACCAAGAATTTTTAGAAGAATGCTGTTTGGGGTAGCACTTATCACTCCAAAATTTGTATGTGAAATCCCTCACCTCTAATACCTAAGAATGAGGTTGGTTTTGGAGATACGGCCTTCTAAGAAGTCATGAACTTAAGCTGAGGTTGCTAATCCACTCTGACTAACAACATCCTTACAGGAGGAAATCTGGACATATGGAGAGACCCCAGGAGCACACTCGGGGTCACACTCACATGCTACACACAGGAAAGACAACAGAGGACAGTGAGAAGGTGACTGTCTACAGATAAGCTAAAGAGCTCCAGAAATTAAGCCTGGCTTAATTTTATCTTGGATTTTCCAGAACATAGGCAATGAATTACTGCCAATGAAGCCATCCTGACTGCGTTCTTTGTTATGAGCCAGAGCACAAAAAGCTAGAGACTGGGAGAAGAGAGGGAGAAGAGGCCAACCTTCACCAGGATGCGAGGGCCCTCATCACCTGATGGGCAGCAGCTGTCCCAGGCTCCAGCTCTTAATGGCACTCCCAAGACTGGCCTCATCACATCCCTCTGAGGGACCAGCGCCCTGTCCTGCCACAGTGCAGGCCTAGCAGACTCCTTCAAAACTTCTAGTTTCTTGCAACTCCAGTTGCTTCCTTTGTTCTTGCAGCTCTAGTCATGGGAGTTAACTCCTACAGACATTCTTTTTGTTTGCTTTCCTATCCTCCAACTCTCTAGAACCTTCCTCCCTGGCCTTACCACCCCTGCTCACCACCCCCATCTCCCACTACTTCCTCACACAGCAGGTGTCTGACACTATGGTCAAATGTTAGAATGCCTATATTCGATTTCTGTTGCTGTAACAAACTAGGACAGTGATTTACATTTCTGCTGGATGGAAATCTTGGTGTGACTCGCTGGGGGAACACCATGGCATTGGTAAGGAGGCAAGGTTTCAAGAGGCTGCACTGGGTGGAGTGACTTCCTGGCCTTCTCTAGCTTCCAGAGACTACACCATCCCCATTCCCTCAAAGCCAGTGGTCAAAATCTCCTTCATGCTATCGCTTCTCTGGTGCTTTGCAGCCTGACAAGTTTCTCTGTAAGGATATATGAGATAAACCCAGCCCACCTGCATATCTCAGGAACATCTTGTCCTAGTTTGTTCTTCATTGCTGTGACAAAATACTCTAACTAATACCAACTTGTGGAGGAAAGGGTTTATTCAGCTTACATCTCCTGGGTCATGGTTCATCAGGAAGCCCAAGGTAGGAACTCAGGGCAGGACCAGAGACTACACCATCCCCATTCCCTCAAAGCCAGTGGTCAAAATCTTCTTCATGCTATTGCTTCTCTGGTGCTTTGCAGCCTGACAAGTTTCTCTGTAAGGATATATGTGATAAACCCAGCCCACCTGCATATCTCAGGAACATCTTGTCCTAGTTTGTTCTTCATTGCTGTGACAAAATACTCTAACTAATACCAACTTGTGGAGGAAAGGGTTTATTCAGCTTACATCTCCTGGGTCATGGTTCATCAGGAAGCCCAAGGTAGGAGCTCAGGGCAGGAACCTGGAAGCAGGAGCTGGAGCACAGGCCATGGAGGAACGCTGCTTACTGGCTTGCTCTCCTGGCCCTTGCTCAGCCTGCTTTCTTATGCAACACAGGCCCACCTGCCCAGGGATGGCACCACCCACCGTGGGCTGGGCCCTCCCACATCACTCAAAAAGATGCCCCTCAGACATGGCCACAGGCCAGTCCAATAGAGGCAATTCTGCCTGATCTTTCTCCTTCTTACTTGACATAAGGTCCGAGTACTACATAAAAAAGAGCACTTTGTTCCAGCATGGGATGGCTTCTTAGTATGTTTTAAAGGAGCAATGGAATGAACAGCCCCTGGAATTTTGTTCCTGGTCCTGAAACCTTCAATCAGTTCTAAGAACACCACACTAATCTCTGTTCTTCCAAAGAGGCTTGGATTTTTAACTATACAGGAAAGACTGACACTAAAAATAAAACCTGGGTTAAAAGATTAGGATTCCATGGAAGGAGATGTGAAAGACTATAATTACTCCAAAGGAGGAGAGAGAGGGTCACAGCAGGCTAGCTGCTCCCTTGGAGCAATGATCTGGCCGTACAGGTGTCATAAATGTCAGCCCTATATGGGTCCCTCCCACTACAGGCACAGTCAGGGGCTTCTGGCGCTGCTCAAGTTGTTGTTTTGGTTTGGTTTTTGGTGTTTTATTGTCTTATTTTCCATCCTGCTCATACAGGTGTCATAAATGTCAGCCCTATATGGGTCCCTCCCACCACAGGCACAGTCAGGGGCTTCTGGCGCTGCTCAAGTTGTTTTGGTTTGGTTTTTGGTGTTTTATTGTCTTATTTTCCATCCTGCTCTGACTGGAGTAAGAATGCTACCTTGCCCATCTCCTCCAGCCTGGGTAAGGGGGTCTCATCTTTTAAAAAAAAATTTGGATTTATTTTTTTTTTATTTTATGCGTATATTTTGCCTGCATGTATGTAAGTGCACCCGTGTGCAATTCTCACAGAGGCCAGAAGAGGACATTGGATCCCCTGGAACTGGAGTTATGGACCCTTGTTAGCTGAAATGTGGGAGCTGGGGACCAAACCTGGGTCCTCTGCAAGAGCAGCCAGTGCTCTTAACCACTGAGTCATCTCTAGTCCCAGGAGGTCCCTCTTCAGACTTGTTTGACGTTTCCAGTGTCTGTGGAAAGACTTCTAAGGCTGAAATCCTCTCGTTGGGGCTTGTGAGATAGGTTGAAGACCCTCTTCAGAGCCTATTCTTAAAATAGAACTCAGAGAAAAGTAGATAGAGCGGGGTGTAAAAGAGCCATTACCACCCCCAGTCTCTCTCTCTCTGTCTCTGTCTCTCTCTGTCTCTCTCCCTCTGTCTCTCTCTCTCTCCACCTCTCTGTGTCCTTCTGTCTCTGTCTCTGTTTCTCAGCAATGAGAACATAATTAATTCCATGCAGGATTTCTGGACTTCTTCCAAAATTCAAGGCCATTCCTTCTTTACTTCAAGACCACATGATTTCTCTAAGTTTTACTCCATGCATATTTTATCTCTGAATATTTTGAGTAACTGTTTATCCATGACATTTGGTAAGGGCAACGCAAAAGAGTGCCAGTGTGACTCCATGTTGTTTGATTTTTCTGAGAGGAAAACAAGACCTTGGAGCTTTAGAAGCCACCTACACCTGCCAAAAGGCATTCAGCGAAGAGTGGATTCTTGTTTCAGGCTGTGTCCCTGTATCCCTTGAGTATGTGTGGATGGAGACAGTTAAGTATTGGAAGAAAAAGAAAAACACGCTTTTCTCCCTGATCTGTGATAGGTTTTGCACATATTTTCTGCTTTTTAAGGATTTGTATTTTTTAGTGTCAGGCTTCATTTCAGAAGGCAGTGGGGTTGGCTCTGTGATGATTTATTTGTGTGGAAGAGGGAGGTTATTGGTTTTTCCTCATTTGTATGTAGGGCCCCTCGCAGGGAAATATTTTTAGAAACATTTTTATATCTCTTCATATTTTCTGCAGTTGCAATGTGTTTACTTGCTTTGGGGGTCGACCGCCAGTGTCCCTTCAGTGTGCTAAGTTGGAAAAGAAATATTTAAACAATAGAAAACTTCATGGTACCTGTGAAGATGTGTGTTGTGGGTATCCTCTGATTAATAATGGAGGGGCCCCAAGCTCCTTCCGGAAGTGGTGTGGCTTTCATGCGTGGGGAAAGGAAGAATCCCGCAGGCAGGCTCCGCAGCCCTCTTCCACTGTGTACATTCATGGATGAACTGCGCTGCTGACAGATCTGATTTTCTTCCTGCCGCAGTCATCTCTATTATCCTGCCTCGGGCTTGAACCTGCAGCCACTGAATCTTGTATTTGCTCTGCCTGAGGCCTCAAACTGCTGCTCTCCCCTTCATCCTCTATTTGTTCCTTCCTTGTGTTTCCTGGTTGTCTCATCCAGCACTCTGAGAAGGCATTCCTCCGTCTCCGTTTTCTACTTCTAGTATTAAAAATCTTCCCAGGTGGCTTCTTTTCACCTTGCGTGTGCTTGAATCTGCCCCTGCAGCTGTCAAGATGAGTTTTCTTCAGGCACATGAATTCTAAAGCCGATTTCCATTTGTTCTGACAGAACAGACCCCAGGACAAGGCATCAGAAAGGCACACAAGTCCTCTACTCACCTAAAAGAAAAATTAAGAAACAGGAACGGTAATGTGTCCAGCACCAGCAATCAGAAAGTCAGAGGCCCTGGTAATGTTTCTTTTGAAGTAGAGAGACTCAAAGCCAAGCTCCTTCTTGAGGACGATGAGAACAATCCTGCTGATTTTCCAAAACCTCCCATCTCTCCTTCTGGAATTATATGGCACAATCCGGTAGCCCCTTACCACATGAAACTTGAAGGGCTTAAAATGCGGCCAATCCATACTGAAAGGTGTACAGTTCTAAACAGCACACCAGGTTCTAAAGACAGGGTGGGGGAAAATAAGTGTAATAATTCATGGATACTTTTCCACAAATTATATGTAAAATGAAAACTTGTTGGATATATTGGGTTAAATACTGTTATTTAAAAAAAAATAATGTGACGTTTATTTTTGGTTTTTCTGGTGCAGCTAATAACAGATTTTATATTTCACAAATTGAACTTGGAATGGAGGCTCATGTCTATAATTCCAACACTTGGGAAGTGAAGGATGAAGGATTACTATGACTTCTAGGCCAGCTAAATAATGAGCTCCAGAACAGTCTAAGAACCTGTGGAAAGAAAAAGAAAGAAAGGAAAGAAAGAAAGAAAGAAAGAAAGAAAGAAAGAAAGAAAGAAAGAAAGAAGAAAGAAAGAAGAAGAAAGAAAGAAAGAAAGAGGGAAAAGAAAGAAAAGAATAAATAAAACGACAAAAAAGGAAGATATGTACCGTGTTTCCTGTGGCCATGGGTCCCGTGGAAACTGGAAAGGAGTTCAGCATTTCTGCTGTGCTAGAACAGAATTCGAAAATGCTTTATGACATTTTGTTATTTAGGATTGTTATTTTCTTGTTGTTTGTTTGGTTGCTTTTATCTCATCTTGTTTTCTGAGATATTTCAAATAACTTAAGTGACTGGCAGCAGATTTATAAAATTTACACGAGTGTTTTTGCCATTAAAATTTACTTGGCCTCTTTCAAAACGGCTGTTTTCCATTTTTACATGTGGAGTTGTCTTTACTAAAAGCTGGTTTCTTTCCTTTATATACTTTATACACTGCCTTTTCATCCCGCAAATTCAATCTGCTTTAAGATTAGTTTAACAGTTATGAGGTGCCCCTCATTTGTTCAAAAACTTATAAAATAAACTCTTCTCTACCCTTAAGTCGAACCTACTTCAAATGAACATAGACTGGCAAAGTCGAACTTCCTCTTTTCACAAAATTTTAGTAGACCAAGATGTGCTTGAAAGAAGAAAGGGGTGTGGTATAGATTATATTTTCATCATGATTTATATGTGTTTTTAAGAGTGATTTTTCTAATAAAATGTTACCAAAAGGAACAGTATGACTTCACCATGGAACATAAAACCCTGTTGTTGGCATAAATCACAGAGGAGCGAAGTTCTGAAAGGTTTTTCCAGGACTGGGACAAATACTGAGTGGGTAGGCACTCCTGAGGCCGGTGCTGTGCACTGGGTATTACTAGATGCTTTAAGTATGCAAACTCAAAAGATGCAGGGTTACTGCGGGAGTGTTCTGTCATAGGGCTGGGCTTAGAGCCCTGCCTCATCCTGTTCAATTGTCCTGGTACAGTTAGTGCATAGCTTCTTCCTGTCTATGACACTTTGAAGGCCACCTAAAATTTGACAGACCAAGCCTCTAAATGTCAGTTTCACCTTGATTTTCTCCCACCTCATCTTTTGCTGAAAATGATTACTTGACAAAATCATTCCCTTTAGTTTTATCATTCCCCATCGCCTCAGTACTATCCCTAAAATAACTGAAATATAATGAACAATAATACAAAGATGTGCCTTAGATAACGCATGAGGTACCAGGATTTTTTGTGTGTGTTTACTTTCTTCAAAGCAATTAAATGAACACAAGCCAAATTTCATTCCTTGTTCATGGATTTCTATAGAAAATCCATTTGCATATCTGAAGAAGGAATGTGGCTTTTAATGATCTTAATGGAAACCAGAAATATATAATTTTCCTGATAAGTTGTCATTATTCAGGATCATCTTTCTGACACCAGAGTACAAGCATGGGAATCTATGAACTGCTGCCTGTCACCCAAGACACTGAAGTGACATTCCCGGCTTCGGCAGCCTGTTCCCACACTAGATTTCTGTGCCACATTCCGACTTGATTTCAGCCCCCCACGCCCCCACTTTGGATTTTTGTTCTTAAAAGTTAATTTCCAGTGTCAGTTCATAATAGTTCACACAACTCTGAACACAAAAGCATATTATTTAGAGGTTATACTCTCTTCTTGATCCGGACACTTTTTCCAAAGATTCCTCTGCACTACCTTGAGTCTTTAGTACCGTTCTTGGAACCTTCTGACATTATACTTAATTAAGGTTTACATGTTAATACCGAACAATAAAATGAGGATGGCACAGTAATATAAAAAATAATAGCACCAGAGTAATTAGCAAAATGGTATTTGTTCACTGAATTCTATCATTGCGCATGAGTCCTTGCCAGTTTCTATAATTTTTTTCAAGTTATTAATTACATCTTCTAAAGCAGCATATTTAAAATACCTCAGGAACCATCTTATACACATCCCCAGATTTAATGAGAAGCTGGTGATTATTGCCTTTTTAGCAGCAGAGATGCCTTCCAACTTTAGAGGAATCAGTTAATCCCTAAATTCTCTTATCTGTGAACAAGCCACTATTATTTCTCATATTTTTCCTGAAGTTCATTACCAATAATATAACTTTGCTTTGTTTACATGTTGCTTACAACTCAGATGGGATTTTTCTCTGTGTCTAGATTGCTTTTCTTTTCTGAAGAAAGAAAACAATACCAATATGTTCAATGATTGAAAACTACTAGAATAAAACCTTACACATATATTAAAAATAGGAAAGTGGCTTAAAAATGTGCTACCAAGTGGGAAGGAAAAAGGCAAGGTGTGTGAGAGACATAAAAATTACTTTACACATGTCCTTCAAAAAAGTTTAATACATAGTCAGGTCACATTACTGCACATCAAATTCTCTAGGTCTCTGGCTGCCAGTAGCAATTATCTGTAAAAGAACATGTTTTCCCTGGTGACTCGCTATCGGGAATTTTTGAGTATACCTAAGCATAGCCCTGAGCAAAACTCCTACGGGGCATATTTGGAATACAGGATTTCATTTAGATGCAATATCAAGGCTTCAGTGCAATACGCCTATCCATGTATTTTTACATCTGTTTTAACATATTGATGTGTTTATCTGTTGGCTTTAATTACATGATATAAGTATATATAAATGTAAATGGTACTCCTGAGCTTCGTCTCAACTTTTGTCATGAGGCATACAAATATATTTCCCAGGATGCTTGGATGATTTTATATTATAATGATGCTCCCTGAATTTCCATCATTACTTTGCGGAAAAAGGTGTTGAATATTTTGCAGGTTGCTGAAGCACCAGCTCTCATTCTATTTGTGACCAGGTCACGTTGCACTGGTTTCCAGTGACTGACAGAGTCACAGCTGGTGTCATCTTTTGAGCCCATGCTAACCCTATATCAATTAATGATGATGTCACCTTTTAAAAACAAAGCATGAGCTCAAATATTTCAAAACAGTGCTTTGAAGTAGTAACTGTTTGCAACTTATCTTTTTTTAAGGATTTGTAACACAACTTAAAATCTTCAGATGTTCAAACATGATCCCCCTGCTCTTGGAATTTCAGATGTTGATTGTGTATCATCTGGTCAATGGAGATATGCCCACAATGAGATGGTAGTTACAGGAATGTCTTTCTCTAATTTATAGAGGTTAAGCCTCATGCAGGCATAGCAGACAAGGATTGGGGAGGAGCAAAGTGAATCACCAACTCTGTTAAGAGTCAGGCCAAAGAAGAAAATAAGAAAGAAACTAACCTCAATGATCAGTATGTAAATTTATAAACTTTTGAGTAGTTTAAGCAACTTCCCCACCTTTGAAAAAATTAAAACAGGCAAAATAAAATACTTCACTTTATATTTGCTTTCACAAAGAGAACAGTTGACTTTTTCTTTCGAATCTCAACTCCCTCTACCTCTCAGGAGTGATAAGTAATAAGTCCTAGATGAACAAGGTATATTTGTGAATAGATCACTGATGAACCCCTGATACCAGCTGGTGACCTCTAGTGATAAGGCAGGGTGCACAATATTGCTTTAATATTTGTTGGGATACATACATGCACAACATAGTTGATAGGTGATTTAAGGAAGATCTGATTTATCTACTTTTCAACATGAGAGCTTCAGAAAATTTATAAAGGGCAAGAAGCCTCTAGCAGGTTTGTTTCTAGGTAGCCTGGAGTTTACCAATACATATGTATCATCTGAAGGTTTATAGTGATTCTTTCTCTAAGAACAACATTGAAGACTCAAGTGTTTCCTACAAGTCCACATTAGCTGAGGAAGTCTGGAGGACATCCCGTGATACCCTAACACATTAGGTTCAGTGTTTGCAAAGGCCATGTAAACCATTTGGGATTTTTATAGAGCCATGTGTACTTTTATTGCTGCAAAACACAACACCATTACAGCGGTGATAAATACAATTATTTGCAGGCCTTTGCAGCTTGGGCGATCTAGAAATGGTGCATTTTAACTTCATGTGGTCACAACACGTAAATGAAGTTGAAAACAGAAATTTTCTTTTTTTCTCCTTGTAATTCTCACAGAATCACGAATGCCTTCCTTCCTCCTTCCTGGATCTCTCCAAATAGATCCCATTTATCTGATTGGATTTCTGTCCCATCTTTCTACATATTACAGCTAATTAGTACCCCCTGATGAGAAACAGTCCACTGATGGAGAAAGCAGTTAGATAAGATCTGCATTAACAAATGTAGTTCATTTAATATCATTTGCGCTGCTGCATTATTAATAATACATAATTACCCAGCACAGGCTGGAAGGGGAGAAGAAAACTGTTCTTTAATTTCTTGGCCTTTGCAGGGAAACAGTGTATTATGGAGAATGAAAGACTATTGGGCTATTGGCTGCCATTCATCAAGAGCTTCCCATGTCAAACTATTTTATTAACTTTGGGTCTAGCTAGAATTTCTATATTTCAACACAACCACAGACTACCCAGAGACAACCATTTTGTGAAATTTTGAAAAGACCAACTTCTTCTTTCAGAATGTTCAGTGGGGAAGCCCAGCCAATGATTATCAACTAGCTGAGATTTTTTTTTTCCCGTCTGTTATTGAAAATTCTTCACTGCCATAGGTAATGAATGTCACTGTGGTCAATAACTAATGCTCACAGAATTTGATGGGACACAAGCTAGGAACCTGACTTCATTCGCTCCATCCTCTGGAATCTGGGTGTGCCAGATTAGAAAGGGATGCTGGCATATGGCCTGCATTATAATAATAAGACAAGCAGTGGTGGCAGCGTCAAAAGCCTGGCCAGCCATGATGGAATACCTACTTTATGCCAAGTTTTATGCTAAACCTCCTACGTGTATTCATTCTCCCAAGTATCCTATGTAGGAGGTTACTATTTTTATGTAGAGGTCATCCAAACCTGGCAACACTTCACAAACTGTCATGAAAGAAAAATCTCCAGAAAACAGGCCACGGTCCCTGCATTTTTCTTTGCTGTGTTTTCATACTAGTGATGCCAAGCCTCTTGAACACTGCTAGGAAGGGCAGAACAAATGCACAGAGCACCTCTAGAAGAGTGTTTGCATAGGTGAGGCAGGCCATGATGAAGGCGGAAGTAGCTGGGTCAGGAAACTGTGGATTTCCAGATCCCAGGTCTGGTACCCAAGGAAAGAAGAAGTAAGGCAGAGAGCAGAAGATGAGCTCAACACATGAGCATGCTTACATTTTCCAATTAGCACCACATAGGAACTGCCGTGTTTCATTCATCAACCCATTCATTTATTCAGCAAATACTTCTGAGTGTTTGAGAGGGAAAAAGGAGAATTGGAACGATGTATTCAAGGCAGTAAATGAAGAATAAGGACATTGTTGTCAACAGAGAGTGTGCATGCTTGTTGTAAAGATGGATATAGAAATACATTATTACAGTTTGAAATTTTCCAGGGACAATGTGGACATAAAAGAAGGAAATGCTGAGCTCTGTCCCAGTGGGTCAGAGAAGGTTCGACCAAGACACAGTAAGTAGATTCTTACAGAATGAGTGCTAGTATCCAGGGAGACTAGCAGGAATGTGCTCACTCTCTTTGCAGTATTATTGTCACTGTTTTAAATAAATCATAGCACAAACCCATGTAATAGTCTAGGACATGGAAATTCTGCTTGTCAGCATAAGACATCTTTCCTCTCAAGGTCATAGACATCAGCACCTCATTACATCTTTGATACACTTTTTAAACCAGAGACTTGGGGAGATGGTTGATGCGTAGACCAACATTCACGATGAGATAAAAGAATTGTGTAAAGTACAAACTCATAAAAGGACTGAAAGATGACTAGAAAAAAAATATTAACATAAAGTTCTATTCAAGCATAGATTTTCCCATCTATTTCACAGCATATCATAGTTTTGAAACACAAAAGATTGCTGGACTTTTTTTTTTTAGTATTTATAAGGTATAGAACAGAATAAAAATTCCCTGAAATTTTAGACATCTGTACTCTCATGCCAATTAGTTCACATCTCAGTGCATCAACAGCTATTTTATCCACCTGCAATATCCTGTGTCATCAATTTCCTTGCTTTAAGAAATGGCCAGCCACTCCCTGTGTCAAGCTTAAGGCACTGCTATGATCTCCTTTAGGCATTGCAAAAGGACAGCCATGTGTGGTGGACACTGCCAAGTATTTTTCAGAATGTATTCTTCCTTCCTCCTGAGCAGACAGCTAGACTGTGCTTCCCACTCTTTCTTGAAGTCAGACAGGCATGTGCCTGAATACATGAGCAGCAGGAGTGTGTGCCACCCCAAGGCCTAGTCTATAACATCACTTCAGCATCCTGATCCTCAGCCTAGAAGACAAGTAAGGAACTCTGAGACTCTGCACTAAGGCAGAGGCTCATCATAGAAGATTATTCCAATAACGTGCCAGCCAGGAATACGTAGTTTGATGGTTGCATATCAAAAGCTTCTAGGGTAAAGTTTGTCATTCTTTGCTTTGGCCATTGTTCTTACCCTAAGACACAAAGATTTATTTAGACTATCAAAATAGGTTTTATAGGAAAGATGTGCAACCTGCAAAATATATCTACAGACGTCACTTCTGTAGGTGTTGCTACTGTGTAGTTTGGTGGAGTGGCTCTAAATAGCACTGCAGGGGGAGGTGGGTGATATAATTGCCACCCTTGTGTAAGGCTAGCCATAAAAACAGAATCCACTTCCATGTGTAGTAGGGAACTGTACTGATCAGCGTTCATGAATGGAGAGGGTGGCACAGAACAGCACTGCTGTGCAGGGTGACTGGCATTTTCTCTTCAAAGACCACTACCTATAGCAATGTTTTGCTAATACCACCATCTGCCTTGTGTCTCCTGTTTGACACTTCCTTAGAATTCTATATTTTTCCTCCATACTACTTAACAAAGACAATTAAATTGTTGAGATTTTATTGACTGACTGTCTTTGTTCCTGTACTAAGACTTCCTGAAGACAAAGCCGTCACAAGGGAATGCCTCATCTGTCACTGCACCTCCTTACTCAGAATTGTCAAATACATACAGGTGTTGCCTATCGAATACTACTTTACTACCTAGCTCTCATCTTACTATTTATTCCAGCGTCATCTTCCATTCTCCCAACAGTCAAGGGATTATGATTTTAGGCGGTTACAATCAATGACCTGTAAAGCCCTTTCTTATTAGAAGAGATTATGATTTTAAGTCCTCATTCCCAATAAACACACACTCAGACGCCCACAGCAAACAAACAAATATACAGGAAATGCTACTAAGATAGATATCCTAGAAATTTTTTGCCCAGACATCCCTCAAGGCCATTCCTCTTCCCCCTGGACATCACCCACATGCATTCAAAGTCGGAAAACAGCCACAGACAGACAGCGTGAATGCGCGTGCAAACACACACCCCTCCACCGTGACTGCTGACATGCTCAGACAAGTACACACACATATGCAAAAGTCACTTAGCACCTGTCACTTGGGTGACATTTATTCTCTGCTTTCCTGGGTCTTCCAATAAAAAAGGAATTTATGCATTCAAAATTAAAATAACATTCCCACCTCTATTATCTATTCCATTTTGGATCCACTTTCCTCAAATCAGTGTTCTCCATGGAAAGAAGTCCACAGAGTTCAGAAGGGAATAAATGCTTCTCCCGAAGTCTTCTGTGATTCTGTCATTTACATTGCAAATGTTATCAAAAATGCAAATAATGTGACATCTCTAATTGTTTCTCCATCTTATCCTACAATAAACATTGGTTAAATCATATTTCCCAGAATAAAAAGGTTTTGTCGCTTTTGTATTTAGAGGTGCTCAGCCAAAACTACAATAATGTTGTTTTTAAAAGTTATTCATCTGAGCTAACATTCAGCACTCAAGTAACAAGACATTTTAGATATAAAAAAAAAAAAATACGATAGACAACATCACAAGCCGGTCAGGTCATCCAGATGTAAGGATTACCTGCAAGAGTTTAGCCCAGTGGTGGGGCAGGAAAGAGCAGGCAAATACACAGACTGACGAATCGTAATAAACAAAACACAGCAAGGAGCTCTACATTAGGTCTCGGGATGGCACTCAATTCGGCTTTTCTGTTTCCATCGGAAGTTTACAGACATGACCTCCCCACCTCTGAGTAGCCCTTACTGCTCCCCCTACTTCCCTCATCACCCCTGTATGCCCAGTCCACAGACAGAATCACATTTAACAGAGTACATTCAATCACTTTCAGATGCTGAGCATGTTCTTGGCAGCATGAGGCAGACCAGCGGCCAACTGTGCCTCGTCTGTTGCCCCAGACGTGGCCTCTTTTTCTTTTGCAATGAGTCTCCCCCATGCTTGTCATAGAGTTACTAGGATAATGGGGTAGCATCAATCTGAAAAAGAGATGAAGAAAATCACACTATTGTTCTTTTCACCATTAGCAAATCAGTAAACAAACACACACACACACGCACATGAACGCATGCACACATGCACACACACAAACACACGCACATGAACACATGTACACATGCACACATGTACACACACACACACATCTATCTGCCTTGCTATGTGGAGAGACTAGGCTACAATGTGCATTTAGGATGGCATCATGCATGTGGCATGCAGGAGACACGAGGCAGCCCTAGGTAATGGTGTGAACTGTATAAAAGACTCTGTATTATTTGAGAACTGATTCTGAAAACCTTTCTCCCCATCCCCAGTCTTCTTTCATTACTGCCCAGCAATCTGGTCTGTTTAGAATTGTGCCCTTCAGTGGGCTTCAGAAAATGAATAAAAACAACCAAAGCAACAATAAGATAGCACTCAAGGGAAAGCCAGCTCTTCCTGGATAGAACTTTCCAGAGTATCTGACGAAAGCTGTAGGTTCTCAAAGCTGCAGGTTCTCTTTCTAGATAACGCACACATTACCACAGCAGCATGCTATTTCATGGAATTTTAATGTTATTTTAATCTTCTTTGGCTCTTCAGAGAATTCTAGAACATAAGCCCTTAGAATATCTGTCACTTTCTTGAGTGGTCAGCAGTCCTATCACTTAAAAAGAGCAGAGATGTTCGTGTTAGAACCTTTGATCTACTGTTTGCTGAATGTGTGCAATTAAGGTGCTAAACTCCTTTGCTACCTTCATCCCTTGATTCTATAAACAAAGCTAGCAATAGCCACCATGTAGAACTGATGTTGGAGGAACATGTCTTTTTTACCACTACATCTTTATTACCTCATAAACTCCCTGGGACTCGGGCTCAGTGAATGATTTTCAATGACTAAATACATATAAATCCCCTACTATTATCTCTAATACCAAATAGATACTCAATATTACTTGTCATGTGATTTTTTTCATCAGAGCAGCAAGAAATAAATCCTGATTCCCATGTGTTTCATGATTGTAAAAATCATTTCTCTCCTTGCTCAGTTACTCCAAGGTCACATTGCTTAAGTTGTAATCCAGTATCAGGTAGAAATGAGATCTCAGAAGGGTTTCCTTTTTTATACTTTTCTATTTTATTTTACAGGTATTATGGTCTGAATGTGAAGTGTCCCCATAGGCCTTTGTGTTTGAACATTTGGTTGGTTCCCAGATGGTGGCACTCTTGAGGAAGTTTGAGGAACATTTAGGAGGTGGAGACATGTAGATCTCTGGGGGTGGAGCTTGAGGTGTTAGAGCCTGGCCCCACTTCCTGGTCTCTCCCTGCTTCCGGAGTGCAGATGCAGTGCAACCAGCCAGCCCCAGCTGCTGGACCATGCCTTCCCTGCCTGCTGCCATGTCCGCTCCATGTTGATGAACTGTCTTCCCCTTAAACTGTGAGCCAGAATAAACCCTTTCTCCCTGAAGTTGTTTTCTTCAGAGTATTTTATCACAACAACAACAAAGTAACTAATACAACAGGGTGATTTTCACAGAAATTTACAATGTGCTTTGAGCATGCTCCCTCCAGACAGTCCTCTACCTTTCTGCTTCTTTCCTGTCTCTCCTCCCATTAGTCTCCTACAAAGTTTCACTTTACTTTCATGACATCTGTATATCAACACAGGGATAGCTATAAAATACTTATGGAATAGTGTTGAAAGAATGAAAGAACCTAAAGATAGGGAGAAAGCTGTGAAACGCTGTCATCTAAGCATGACATGGCCATTGGCAATTATGAACTCACAGCCACTACACCTATGGGGGGCATTGGGCCCACACAAGTCAGGCCTATCCAACAATCAGCTATGGATGGGGAAGGGGCACAAGGGGCCTTGTCACTTACTGTTGTAGTATTGTCAACTAACAGATTCTTGAAGAGAGGGAGGTATATTATCTGATTGTGTACACACTGGTGAGCCCACCGGGCACTAATGGATTGTTCCAAACCTATGATATAGATGACCCTAGTTAAACTCTGTTGGACACAAAACAAAATAAAACAAAAGTCATGAATATGGGAAAGAAATTTGTAGGCAAGAAGAGAGACAGGGGCTGGAGAGATGCCTCAGTGGTTAAGAGCATTGACTGCTCTTCCAGAGGACCTGGGTTCAATTCTTAGCATGTACATGGCAGCTGACAGCCATCCGTAACTCCAGTTCCAGGTGATCCAATGCTTTCTTCTGATCTCTGCGGACATTGCACAAGACAGGTACACTTACACACATGCTGGCAAAACACTCATACATATAAAAAATAAAAATATAAAATAAAATAAATAAAATATTTTTTAAAATAGAAGATGGATGGAGAGGGATGAGAGGGAGATGAGAGATGGGGGGAGGGCAGAGTGACCAGAGTACATTATGTACATGTACAAAAGTGTCAAAGAACAAAATTAATAATGAAAGATACTCAGGTATTTTTTAAATACTCCTGTATGTGGTTGGCTCGTGAATTCTCCTCACTGAATGAACACGATTTAGTCACTTGAGGGGCACCATTCTGTATCATGTCAAAGCTGACTTACGTTTTGAGTTGACAGACTGGAAATAGACTTGAGAATCAAATTTGTGTGTGCAGATAAAAGAATTATAATTCTATTAAGTTTCCATTAACAAACAAACCCACTCAGACAGGAGGATAATAGAGGAGGTGCCTTCCAGAAAGAGAGGAGAGGAGACTTCGTCCCATCTGGCAGCTTGCAGAAGGAAAAATAGGAGACAAAGTGAAAAGTGGTCATGGGAAACATGCGACTGCAGGCTCCCATCTGGAAGGGGAGTTTCGTGACAGTAGATGGAGAAAAAGGCTGAAGACAGTCAGAAAAGGAGCTTTTGCCTTTCTAAGCATTGTCCCCATGCCACGTGGACAGCAATGGCAGGGATAAGCAGACGGAGACACTGCTGTGTTAAGTAGGTCATAGGTGATCAAATGGAGAGTGACAAACGTTAAGTAGGTCACCTGAGGTCACTTGGCTGGTAGGTGGCAAAGGTGGTCATCAAGTGAGGCAACTGAGCCAGAGTCAATGCCGTCATCATCCTCCTGAGAGAAGATCTGGAACTGCAGTTCTTTCTAGGGAATAGGTAAAGAGGTCCACATTGACCCTGTCCCCAAAGGCTACAGACTGAGCTCCAACATAGAGACTCAGTAGATATCAGAGCCAGTTCTTAGAGGAGCTACAAGATAAAAGTGGCTCCTTGTCCACAAAAGACACTGCTAAGTTTGCTAGGAGTCTTAACCATACAAAGAACAGATGTTGGCTTACACCTGCCATGATCTTCAGCCTGGATGGACAGTAGCAGAGACTGTGACCAAAGTTGCCATACCCACAGACCACCAATACAATAAAGACTAGTCCAAAACTAGACTAAGCTCAGTAGGTTCCCACCCCAAATCCCTTATCTAATTCTACCAGATTATATAAGCTACTTGGGTGCTGTGTGAAGAACAGGGAAAGAAAGAAAATCCCAAACACAGATAGATCTCCTTTAGGTAGAGTTCAACAAAAACCATTGGAAGTAGCAAAAATTGAAATACTGAAAAGTTTAAAATAATTATTTGGGAGGCTTGGAAGATGGTTCAGTCAATAAAGTGCTTGTCATGCAGACATGAGGACTTAAGTCTGATCCCCCACAAACTACATGAAAACATTAGGAGTAGTTTCATGTGCTTAGAAGCCCAGCACTAGTGAGGCAGAGACACACAAATCCTCAAGGCTCAATGACCAGCCAATCTAACTTTTTCAAGGAGCACCAGGCCAGTGAGAGATCCTGTCTCAGAAAAGTAAGATGCAGGGCTCCTGAGGGAGATCTGATGTTGACCTCTGGCCTCCACACATATGTATGCATGCGTGCACACACACACACACACACAGGTGAACACACATTATAAAAATAATATAAAAAATCAGTCTTACATGTAACCCATTAAAGTGTACAGCCCATGAGGAACATTAAATCTGTTCTTGGAAATAAAGAAAATACATGTTCTTTGAACATCTGAGTGTTGTGGGATATGTGTGAGCTTACAACTCCAAAGGACTCCAAGAGCCTGTCTAATGAAACACCTGCAGTCTATTTATTAGCAATTAAGATGAGGAAATGGACAACATACTGATCAAATTTGTGGTCGAGGCAAAGCTGAGAGTCACAGTAAACACATTAGGTGGTGGAATTAGGCTCCGGAAAGGCAGCCACTGACTGACTCAGTGAGCCACCTCCAGCCAGAGCAAATTTAATCTGGATAGTTAGCTAAACGAAAGCACAAAAAAACAATTGCACGGTGGCTGAATAAGGTTATATAAATATTCAAAAGTTTGCTTGAGGAAAGGTGGATTAGATTATAAGGCTCAAAGTTTAGAGAAGAATAAACATTTCTTGACCCCTTACTATGTGCCAAGCATAGATAGCATCTCATTTAACCCTAGGATATGAGCAGTGATGTTTATATTCAATCAGATAAGGAAGTGGAGGTTGAAAGCCCAAGGTCACACAGCTAGTAAGTGACAGAGCCACGTTTCAAACTCATGTCTTTCAGACTTCAAAGCCCACGTTCTTTACATTAGACTAAATCGCCTGGCCTGACATATGGCAGTCAGCTTAAGCGGAAATGGTTCCAACAGTCAGAACCTGCCTCTGAGCCTTTGTTCAGTTCCCAGTATTGGTGACAGAAATGTGACCCATCCCAAGAAGAAAGAGATGACAGAGACACAGGAAACCAGACGCCAACCTCAAGACACTTCACTAATTCTATGGTTTCATAATGACTACCTCTGGAAAATTGCAGAAGCCATGGTCTTTGCAGGAGAATAAAACCCCAAATCACAGTGCCCTACAGCAATCCTCTATTCCTCCCTCCTGGTCAGAGAGTTGAAGGAGATCCAGCTACAGTCAGCTCCTGCTCGGGTTCTGCCTGGCCCGGCTTTCCTTCTCACTATGGTTCACAAGTTCAGGAAGCAGCTGCTACCTGGGCATGTTATTCTCATAGGAGGGCAAGAAGCACAAAAGCACACCCCCGGTCTCCGTTCAAAGCCAGCAGCCTGGAGCCCCCCTCACTCTCCCCTCTCTGGCTCTCTGCCCATTCAGTAGCCGCATCTGAATGCAGCGGGTCTCAGCCCTCTCCCTACAGAAGCTAAGCAGTCCTGAAACGTCCCCATCCCCTGTGCATGGGATGATGCCACTGATCTGTTTCCTTTTGCTTGGTTATTTTGTTGTGTTGCTTTTGTTTTACTTTGCACACTTGATCTTAGCCAAAAGGCCAAAAAAGCAATTGTTCTACCTTCCAAAGAAACTATTAGAGAAAATGGAAGCCTCATGCTACCCTGAAATAAAGGACTGGAATGGAACAAATGAAATATTGCAAACCTCTCCACTGTAGACACAGGAATTGAAGGGGGTGTGAATAGTTTTGTAGCTGCATCTTCAGCGATGGATGCTTATTATTTATTTCTGAAAACTTTAGCGATATCCCTAGCTCTCACACCGCAGGGCACATTTAAACACGGTGTTGAAAAAACTCAAGATTAAGAAAGCTGTGTTAGCCATGTATTCCAGGAGAGATATACTTCACTTATTTATTTCTTTGTTAATTTATTTATTTATTTGATTTATACAGCTGGGTCCAGCACAAGCCCCCAGGCATGCTCACATCAATTAAAACCACAGATAGAAGCAGAATGCTGAATACAAACAAAATCAACAATTAATGGACTATCCCCAACTGTAAAGCACTTCAGCAGAGCCTTCAAATCATTCCTCCCTACTAACCCCCTTGGGCAGAAGGCTGGGTTAACAGATGGTTAAACAATGTTAAGAGAACACAACATTAGGACTGTGGATGGAAACTAGAAGAAACACACTGTGCAGAGTCCATTGAATAATTCATCGGTAGAGCTATAGGTTGAACATGTACGCTTGGGCCTCCAGTTGGATATGGCAATGATCTGGGAGAGGAGAGAAAAACACACGGTTCTACTGATGGAGCAAGGACAGGCTGAGGATTGTCGAATACAGGTGGGATGTTACATAAAATTATGTATGAAGTAACACTATCCTGTGGACGATGTGCAGGAAGTCTTGCCAGTGTGAGTGATCTGGTCTGGGTTATTCTTTCATTATAAGCACAATAAAGTCCTTGGCCCAGCCACAGTCTGGCTGACTTTGAAATGCATGCCACACACTGGAACACTCAGGCAGCTGCCATAGACTGGAGTGATATCTTTACACGAGAGTTGGGATACAGCAGGCAATTTTGATCCTTGGCATTGTATATTAGTGAGAACTTGTAAAACGTGATTAAGAAAACGCCAGCAACATTTGGTTGCTGTTGAGGTATAAGATATAAAATACACACAAAAAGCGCTATGTAACAGGTCAATAAGTGTTCACCTATATGTCATGTGACCACTATCAAAATTAAAATACAGGGCAACTCTTAGCCTTGCCAAATGGTCCCTCCTGCCATTTCAGACTCAATATTCTGCAATACACTTTCTGAAGCTTAATTTTCTCTTCTGTGGCATTATTTTTATGTGTGCAGGGGTTCATGACGCCACATAGTATAAACTTAACATAGGATTTATTTGGAAAAAAATTTTGACACTGACAGTAGCAGTCATGTTGCTGCATTATTATTGCAACATCATAACCTGCATAGGTGTTTGTAACTATTAGAGGCAAAGTGTCAGTGAAGAAGGGCCAGCAGGCTGAACTTGCTCCCAGGGCCACAGCCAGAGAGAATAGCTTTCCCCCATACTACGGTACTTCCTTATAGGTTCAACTACTTTTTTAAAGTTTAGATTTAAAAATATGAATATGAGTGTTTTCCCCTCATGTATGGAAGTATACTGTGCCTGTGTAGTGGTTGAGGAGGCCAGAAGATGGTGTCGGATCACCCTGGAACTGGAGTTACAGTTGGGTGTTCACCACCAAGTAGGTGCTGAGTCCTCTGCAAGAGCAAGTGCTCTTAACTGCTGAGCCATCTCTCCAGCCCCAACTTTTTTAAAGCTTGATAACACATAGCTTCTCTAAGCAAGGACTCTTTCCTATCTTTGAGACAGAGGAAAGGATCTCTAGCTAGGCTTGGGGGTGTTGAGGAGTATAAAGGCAGAGACATGGGAATAGCTCTGCTTTCCAAGACCAAAGACGTCAGCCAAAGGCCTTGGTTCAGCACAAATTCAGCAGATTCTCTGTGAAGCCATCAATAGGAGAAAGAGAATGTCTCTCCATGTGTGCCTAGATGGGACTCCTCACACTTGACTCCCTGCATTTATTTTCTACAACATTCCATTACTGTATCAACATTCTCAAATGCCTGCTATGTAATTTAATACTCTAACCCTTCCAGAAACCACGTTATACCAGGTGGTCCCTTTCTTGAAGAAGCTCACATGATTATCCACAGTCACAGTAGATAGAACTAAATGTGACAATAAACAGGCGCATAGAAAAAGACATCGCACTTGGCTCACCCTTCAAAGTATAGTTCAAACTTCCGTTCCTCTAAGATGCCAGTGGATGTGATATCTGTATAGTCATAAAATAATAAAAATGAGAAGCTTTAAAACGATTACATTTTATTTATGTTCTCTAATGTATCCACCATCTAAAAAATTTAGAAATACTTTAAATACCAGTAGGAAAACAGAGTTAAATAAATTATAGTGAATGAATGAGATGGAACATTAATGCAACATTAAAAATGAACATTAATAAAAGACCAAGTAGTGGGTGCTGGAGACGCCGAGTATGCAGAACACCCTGTGTTCAAGCCCTAGCACCAGCAAGAAGAGATCCAAATTAATACTAATATTTATGGAAAAATGCTTGGTGCTAATACAAACTACAAAGCATGCTGCAGTGATAAAATATTGACAGATTTGTGTTCTCTTTAAATCTCCTTTAACATGATTGTTTATATAATAAACCTAAATCTTATAGAAAAAAAGTTGGTATCTCTTATTTCTTTGATTTTCCTCACACGTACCTCCACTTTATATTTTAAATCAGCATATACATAAAATACAGATTGTTTTAGTCAAATGAACACATGTACATCCACTCTCCTCCAGTGAAATCGTTTCCATGACCAACTCAAAGCAGCCCAGCACAGAACAACCAGCAAAAGAATTCTTCCTGAAGCCTTAGACATGGGCACTGAAAATTCTCTTTGTTTTTGTTTTCTGTTCCTAAGCGGACTGTAGGTAATGCCACCATTTCTTTTGAACACACCTACAACAGATGCGAATGCAGAATGCACATTAGCCACCCTGCAGAAAAAGGCTCCCAGCCAGGTGAGAATGCTCACCCCTCTCTAGCTCTGCAGGCAGAGACTGGGTCCTGTGATCATGCTGTGTGTGGAGGGAAGAGGGGCACCTTTGTAGGCTATTGGACTTCCTCCCCAGCAGAGAGAGCTCGATCAGGGATCAGGATAGCCATGACTTTCTCTCCCCTCTCTCTCTCCCTCCCTCCCTCTCTCCCTCCCTCCCTTTCTCTCTCTCTTTCCCACCCCCTCCCTCCCTCTCTCTCTCCCTCTCTCTCCCTCTCTCCCTCCCCCTCTCTTCCTCTCTCCACCCTCTCTCCTCTTCCTTTCTCCCCTTTTTTTCTTGCTCCTCCTCTTCCCTCCCTCTCTTTCTCTTATCTTTTCCCCTATCTGTATTTATGTTCTCTACTCCATGACAAGCTTCATAGAATCCTTTCAGCCTTGAATCTCACTAACTCATCTTTTCTTTATTTCTTATTTCTAATTTGAAAAAGCAGGGATCTGACGGCCAATTCAATATACCATGGATCACTGCCCATTATAATAGACTTACTTGTTTGGGATTTACAGTGAAGTTACATGATACAGAGCATGATTCCCAGGGCTGGATCTCCCTCCCCCCTCTCCTTCCCTCCCTCTCTTCCTCTCTTTCTCTCTCTCTCTCCCCCTCTCTCTCTGACATTTCTTCAATGAAGGAACTTGCTGTAGGGTCTGGACATACCTTGCTCTCCTTCCCTCTCACATCTCCTTTGCTGTGCCTTTAGAGGGACAGACTGCTTCCACGGGGTTAGCATTGTCCCAGTGGAGTGGTATTGAGGGATAGGCAAGTAGAAATATTCAGGGTGAGGCAACAAAGCCCACAGAGAAAGTCACGTGTTTCAATATAAGCTTTAATATTGGTAATAACAGAGACATTTTGATTTCCCATCTGTATTAGTATAGTATCCACCGTTACAACAAAACACCCAAGGCCACATACTATATCATGAAAATGGGTTTGGTTTAGAGGCTGAAAGTCCAGGGTCAACTGGTTCATGAACTTGGCCTTTTATTCAGTGCCGGGGTGCACTGCACAGAGGCTGGAAAAAGCCCAGGAGCCTTGGGCTGACACCCACATCCCCCATAAGGCAAGTCTCAGAATGCAGTAAACTCAGCCATTTATAGCAACAGGCAGGATGACAATCTTCAATAGTAAATGCTTCAGTATTCTTTTAAAAAAGATTTAGGGAATTTTTTTTCTTACATGCCTATGTGTTGTGCCTGTATGTATGTAAATGTACCATCTGCATGAAATGTCTGTGGAGGCCAGAAGAGGGTGTCTGATCCCTTGGAATTGGAGTTATAGATGGTTGTTTGCTACCATGTAGGTGTTGGGAACCACACCTGGGTCCTCTGCAAGAGCAGCTCATGCTCTTAAGTGCTGAGCCATCTTTCCAGCTCTGTGCTTCAATGTTCTTAAAGTTAATTTCGGAGTCATACCCAGTGAAATGGCCTGGGATGGTGCAAGTTTCCAAACATTTCCAACTGAAACAGAAAGTCTCAGCTCCCATGCCCCATGGCTCAATACCTTGCTGAGGTGAGACCACAGCCTGAGAGGAGACCAGCCATCATCCCATGAACAGTTTTCATGTGTGTGATGGGACATATATCACCTTTTCGTTGGTTCATCCTGTATCATTTTCTAAATAAACATGAGTCAGTCCAAGGGGTATTGAGCCAGAAGATTCGGGAAGCCAGGTAACCAAGGACTTGACATGAGGCAGCCTCTGCACTAGCAAACACAGCAGGAGGTCAGTAGCACCTAATGCAGCATACTGGGGAAATCTGTGCAGTGAAACGGAAGGATTATCAAAGGGCTGCAGCTCACTGCTATGGAGGCACAGATGCCCAGACTCAGAGAGAACATCATTAACACCATCAACTAAGCACAGAGAAGGAGATCTAGGGAAAAATGAAGAAAAGGGGAGAAAAGAATGCCTGAGAGAATGTACAAAACAACTTCCATTTTTAGTCAAGTGGTTGACCATGGCTGCTAAAAGTTAAATCATATTTTCCAAAACCATTTAGCTAAGTGACTGTCATAATCAATCTGTTAGGCTTTAGGTGAATAGGGTCAACACACTTAAATATTGTGATTATGAGAACTGTGCGTAGTAGTCCTTGCCTATAATCATGGCATGGACACAGGAGGATTGCTGTGAGTTCCAGGTCTACCCAGACTACAGAGTGAGCACTGTCTCAAAAGCAAACAAACAATTTTAAAAGACTATAATCTTCAAAACGATTATAGTCACTTGTGGATGTTATGAAAGACACAGAAATAACTAACTCCGGTAATAAATATTTAGCAAACAAAAGAAAAAATGAGCAAAGCTATGGCCATCACCATCTATATATAATTTTTGAAATGTACTTTTACTGACATTTTTAGAAACTTCAATCAACCCCCAGCTCTAGGCTTTCTGAAACCTCTTACAGATCTAAGTTCCCTTTCTCCATCTTGTCTGTGTACCTTAGCTTTTTGTTTATTTATTTATTTTTATTTTTAGTCTTTTTGAGACAGGGTTTCCTTGTAGCCCCAGCTGTCCCGGAACTCACTATGTAGGCCAGGCTGGCCTCGAACTCACAGAGATCTGCCTGCCTCTGCCTCCCAAGTGCTGAGATTAAAGGCATGCGCCACCACCCCCGGCTGCCTTAGCCTTTTAAAGAATACTACTATTGTGAATCAATTTTTTAAAGGCAAATTTATTTGAGTCTCCATCCTAATCACCTTCATTTAACTGGCACACACTATGATTTAATATTCTGAGGGTTACTTTTCAAAACATACTCAACGAGGTAGTGTGGGGTAGCTCAGGTTGTCAAACACTATAGTAGACTTTGTGTTTTGTTTGTTTGCTTTGTGTTAGTTTTTACTTTAATTTTTAATTTTTTTTTGGTCTTTTTGAGGCAGGGTCTCCCTGTAGCCCCAGCTGTCCTGGAACTCACTATGTAGACCAGGCTGGCCTTGAAGTCACAGAGATCTGCCTGCCTCTGCCTCCCAAGTGCTGGGATTAAAGGCGTGCGCCAATGTATGTTTTTATTAAATTTTTGTGCATTTCATAAGACATCTTAGTCATATTCAGACCCTCCATGTGCCCCTCTCTATAGCCCACCCACAAGATTTCCTGCATTCAGTCATATATGTTAAGGCCTAGGAAGTAAATTTCTGTCTGCAGATGTCCCTCAGTGTGAGTTCATCCATTGGAGCCTGTTCAGCCTGTCTAGCATGGCTCCCTTAAAGAAAGCCAACTCTCCTTTACCCAGCAGTGATCAACTGCCAATAGTTACTTGGCTAAGGTTGGCGCCTCCTGCCCATTTCTTCAGTTTTTGTCTGATTGAATTTGCATGTGTCTTGTACATGCTATCATCGTTGTTATAAGTTCATATCAACAGGTTCCCAGAAGCCTGAAAGACCCTGTGTCCATATGGTCTTGCACCTCCTCCCTGGGTCTTACAATCTTTTTGTCCCTCTTCCACAATGGTCCCTGAGCCCTGGGTGGGTGAGGTTTAATATAGAAGTACTATCCAGGGACATGCACTTTAGAGAACCCTACATCTGCCACATACCTAGACAAAGGTAATTTCTTACTGTATGCTAAATATGGATCCTTATATTTACAGACAAGTATACCAGTCACCACTCATCAAAGAAGCCTCTTTTGCACCAGATGGGGGCTATTACAGAGTTTCACACCTGGTCATATGCAGAAGTTAACTGACTGTGAGATGTCCAGTCCTAAATAACACATTTAAAATGGAACCTCTACACCTGTCTCATGAAACATGGTGAAACAGGGGTAGAGAGAATATTAATGCTTCTCTCGTCTCATCAGTGAACGTTTCCTCATGCAACAGAGGGTGATAAACACAGAAGCCACAACTAGCCAAAGCATAGAGACCAGAGACCAGTAGAACTCATTTTAAAGGTCAAATAGCACGTTGTATCCATGTTTATAAAACATAAAGTTTTCTTCTACTTAAAAATGAGGCTGTATTGGTGGGGAGTGGGTAAAAGAAGGGTCCACTCAGAAAACTCAGATAATTGGTTAGAAAATACTACATGGAGAAAAGGACCAAGTGTCAGAAAATTGAGAGTACTGAGTCACTGTGACATTTCAACTCCTCATGTAGCACCTCCAAGCCTCAGTCTTTCCTCTGTAAACTAACAGGTAGGATAAACACTGTGGAAGCCTCAGTCCATCTAAATAAATGTTAGTATCCTAGAGGAAATGCTTACTTGGATAAATTAATCTTCCTTTATTGAAAGGTTGCACATAGACTCTAAAATATATTTTATTGACTCTTTGAGAATTTCATACAATGTATTTTGATCATATTCAGACTCCCTTACCTATCTACAGCCCCACCTTGCTAACACCAACTTCATGTCCTCTGTTTTTACTTTTTAAGGCCTGTTGAGTATAACTTGTATTCCCCAAAGCCTCTAGGGTGTGGGTCCAGCCTGATTAACTTACCCAGAACCACACCCTTAATGCAAACTGACTCTCCCTCTGCCATCAGCTATCAACTGTCATTAGTTCCTCAGCTAGGGCTGGGGCTTCTTGCTCACCTCTCCCATCCGTACTGGGTTTTTGCCTAGCTTAGGTTTGTGCAGGTCTTGTGCATGCTATCAAAAGCTCTGTGAATTCATATGTGCAACTGCCCTATTGTGTCCAGAAAATAGTTTCCTTGTATTCATTAAAATCTGAGCTGGTCAGAAGTTTCTGTTCTATGATTTATGCTGAGTACAATTAAACCTTTTTCTTACTCTCTAAAATCATTAGTCTGCATAACTAAAATCCATTTCTTGAATGTTCTCCAGTTTCCTCAAACTTCTCTATTAGAATTTTCCTGTGGAATTATGTCAGTGAATTCTCCATTTCTTTTGAAACCCCAGCCCTTCTGAAGTCCAGGGGACACCTCTGCCTTGGTCCAGCCTCCTCATTCTTGGATGTCACTGTAAGATGACATGGCATGGACACTTTCCCCCCAGGATTCAATCACTCTACTTCATCAACCAATTTCCCCTTGTGGTTCAGAATTAGACCCAGACTGTTTCCCAGTTCCCTTTCTTTACCCTCTGAGTGGAGAGATTATCAGAAATTGTGGCCTTCTTGAGTCATGTGGGCAACAAAGCTCAAACCCATAATCTTCTGGGGCTTAGAGCATTTTACTGACTGCTCCTTATCAGTTGAATGGGAATGGGAATGGACCAGTTTCTAATTCCTGCATTCCCATCAGAGCAAAACCATTAACACATTAATATACAGCATAGGGCTTGCTAGTCTCTGTCTGCTGTTTCTTTCCCCTCAGCTCTCAAGGATGTCCCAGAGTGGTGGTTGTGCTGTGGTCCACAGGCCAGCCTTGGCCTAGCATCTCTCATTCCTAGCACACACTTTCTTATAAATGCAGGCAGACAGAAATTAGTAAACCTTCAACAGTTAGGGGAGATCCACAGGCACACACACTCAAGTAACTGGAAATGATTTCCAAAGCTTCCCTTATGTCTTATTTCCCAGCATCTCCTAGTTCTGAATGGAGCCTCCATTTCACTATTCCAAGTCATTTCAAATGGACCATATCCAAAGGCAATATTACCTTTCCTCAGAAATATGAAATATTCTTCTTCCAAAGCCTTCATTAAAGTCACTTCTCTTCTCCTAGCTGCCCAGACTAGAAAAATTGAAGTCACTGAGGATTTTCCACTCCTGAGGCTGCACAGATGGCTCAGCAAGGAACAGTATTTCTGAAGCTAGTGTGAGGACCTGAGTTCAAATCACCAGCACTGCATAAAAAGCTGCTGTGACCACATGCATCTACAATGTTAGTGTGGTGGAGGACACAGACAGGAGGCTCTCCGGGTTTTGCAGACGCTGTCTCAGGGAAATAAGGTGGAGTATGATAGAGCAGGACACTGGACTGCCTCCTCTAGCCTCTGCACATGTGCCGAGACATGCACACCCCCACATGTACAAATGCGCATCCCATACACAAAGAATTTTACCTACTTCCATGACCTAGTTCGCACTCATGATAATACATAGGTCAATCTATTCACTTTAAAAGACCCTCCCATTTAGCTTAAAAAATGTGCCAAGTGCACTGAGGAGGTAGTCAGACCAGTAAAGAGCTCGTCTTACAAGCACGAGGAATCTGAGCTTCATTCAAGGAATTCACATTTAAAAAGTCAGGCGTGAGGGCGCATGCTTGAAACTCATCACCAGAGAAGACAGAAACGGGGATTCCTGGGGTTTGCTGGCCTGCCAGGCTAGCCCACCTGGCAAGGTATCGACCAAAGAGAAACACTGCACATAAACATGTTCCAAATAAAATGAGATAAGGAAAGTCTGGGTGAATTGTGTACATTTTGCCTGCTTATTTAACTTCTTATGAGTTCAAGCACACCCTGAGGTTAAAGAATTTAATTACAGGGCTGGAGAGATAGCTCAGTGGTTAAGAACACTGGTTGTTCTTGCAGAAGACCTGAGTTCAAATCCCAGCACCCACATGGCAGCTATCAACTGTCCGTAACTCCAGTTCCAGGGGACCCGATGGCCTCTTCTGTCCTCTATGGGCATTGCATGACACAGGTTTACTTACCTACATGCAGGCAATACACTCAAACATGTACACATAAAATGGAAATAATAAATATTGAAATATTTTTTAAAAGAATTTAATTACAGACTGTATGATAAAATGGTTTCTTGGAGAAACATTTCTGAGGGTTCATTTGTTAATTGGTTTTTCTTCCTATGACAAATGCATTAAGAGTTTGTCATATTTTAAATGTGATATAATTAGGCATAAATGCAGGAGAAAAGTAGGCATTGGAAGTTTTGACCTCCATTTTCTTAGAAGTTATTATTACTAATTATTTTCTGTAAATATATATGAATAGCATCCTGTGCAAAGCCACAGGGACTGCATAGCATCTGGTCAGATTGGGGGCTAATCAGGAGAACGCATCAGAACCAGATCCGTTTGAGATTGGAGCTCAGCTTCACGATGCTCAAGCGTATCTGTGCAAACCCCTACCATGTCTTTCCAATGGACTGCAGAATTATTCTAAATTTCATACTGTGAGTAGTATACCAAATAAAGACAATAAAACATCAACCCCAAGCAGCAAGGTGTAGGTGACTGCAGAGAATGAAACCACATTTTCCTCGCTGCCCGGCATCCCCTGGCAAAGCTTTCTTAGCGCAAAGCCTGTACAGGTTACCACTAGTCCAAATTCAGATACAGAGCATGTACTCTACGGGAGGCAGCACAGATTTACTGGAGTAAACACAGGTGTCCAGGGACAGGGTAAAACGTGGAGATGCTTTAGTGAGATGATAGAAATGTGCACACCTGCCCTGTGCAGTAGTAGAGAGCTGACAGAATCCTGATTGTTGAGCTCAAACTAAAATTAGAATGAGCAAAATGACTTTGGAGAATTCAAAGGGAAGGTGTGTTTAGAACCTATCGGAGCTCAAATCCCATGTGATTGGGTAGATTGTGTTTTAACCCCAGGTCTGTGTCTTTGTACAAAGCAGACATTTTTATGCTAGATGAGATGTTGATATGGGCCTTACTGCCTTTTGATGTGATTTTCAGGGAAAATTATTTGTAGTGTTGTTTATATTTGTGTGTGGAGGGGTTGATCTTGAAATCGGTGCTTTCCTAGGTGACTGTGGCTATTTGGAGGCAGGATCCAATATTGCAATATTTATTTTTAAAGTCTTAGAAGTGATCTCAAATTCAATGACCTACAGAACTTTTTTATCAAGCAGGAACTGCATTCCTCTGAGAGAGCAAATCAGAACACTAGAAGAAAGGAATATTTTTTTTTTACATTAAATCTAGTTTTTGTTAGAATAGAGGCCAATGTGAACACCAGGTTAGGGTGAGGGCAGTTTTTTATAGGAATAACTTTACAAAATTTATGATCTAACAGAAGTCAGATTTTTACTAGGAAAGATTAGTTCTTCGGATCCAGTTTGTGTTGTTCTATTTTTTTAACTGTTTGGTTGTTTGAGGCTTTTGTTTACTTTCATTATCCAGGTGGATGTGGGAGTTGATATTGCTGCTCTACCCAGTTCACATTCCCTTTGCCAAGGTTGCACACCACCCCAAGCTGCTATGGTGTCTGTTAATAATAGCACAAAACAGTTTTGTTTTGTTTTTTTTCCAGAGAATTGCCATCTGGAGACAAGAGCCCATCACTAAGGTGCTGCTCACTGACTGTTGCCCACTCTGGGGAGGCCACACAGGACTTGCCTTGAGGAAGAGGATTAGAGAGGATGAACAAATTAGAAACTTACGATCCCCAGCGTCTCAACAACAGATGGGGTTAAGGCCAGATGTGGCTCTTCCCAGCACCTCTCGCATCTCTAGACCTTCTATAGGTGTGTTGTTGTTGTTGCTGTTTTGTTTCGTTTTCCTTCCTAGAGGAAGGAATTGCTAATTTGTGTTCTTCTCAAGGGATCAAGAACACAGGTCTTACTCCACAGCCTCTGCTTCTTAGAGACCTAAATCAAGGTAGGGGCCACTTTTTCTTCTGTCTTGTCATAAATTTCATAATCTCTAAAATTCAGGCAGATCATTTCATGACAATGACAAGACAAAATCAGATGACTAACTACTTAAGTGTTTCCTGCTCTGCCTAAGGTTTAGATCCTGGGGAAAATCACTACTGAATCACTATATGGTGAGAAAATTCAACTGGGAAAATATATAACAAGGTCTAAACAAATCAAAGGGTGAAATTTAAGTAGTGACATCAACATCAGCTATTTCAAGACAGTTCACAGTGAAACACTGAATTTGGAAAACAACTGTTAGAAACACAAATTACACAAAATAGGTTCCATTTTGCTTATGGTCCTTACTGATCATGAGGAGAGACATGCTTCTGAATCCCCCCTGGACTTCTATTATATTAGTAACTTGAACATTCGTGCCAGATGATCCCAAAGATCCTTCTCAGCTCTGAACCACATTAACCTTGAGTGTCTGCCTGGTACTAAGGGCGGGCACTACCTCAGTGAACTCAGCATTGAGTTGAGAGAACATTTGGATAAAGGAAAATGTGTAAAAGAACCAAAATCAGAAAGTAAATCCACCAGGAGGGGCTGTCATTAAGGCATCCCAGGAAATAGTATTGCACTGGGGGACAAATGGTAAAATATTTATAGCAGGGTTAGGAAAAGCAGAATACACTGCATTCTGTTTAGCACAGAAAGCTTTCTTCCTCTGCTGAGCCCTTTCTGCCATTTCCACATCATGAGAGTGCCTGTGTGCACTTTGTGAAACCATATAAAATTTCTTCAGTTTGGAGGTCTGAAAAATACTGAGGTCGGTCATACTGTACAGCCTTTGCACATGCACCCATTAGCCAAGAATACAGTACCCTCTCTCTCAAGACTGAAAGAATCATGTTCTGTATAGACAACTCCCTTCACCCACTCTCAAGGCAAGGCTCTTCACTTCATCCTTGCCGTTTCCCTTGCTTCTTGGCAATAGCTACAAGATCACTTATCACTCTGCTGTGATCATCACTTTTTACTTTTCCACTCATATAGTCCTTAAGGACAAGAACTGGGTCTCCTCATGTGATCTAACCTACAACTTCCCCCATCTCCCCCATCTCCCACGTCATTCAGTTTTACCCCTTATTAGGTAGTGAAAGATAAAACATTCCGTCTTGGATGGAAGTTCATTAAGACACAGGGTAGCCTAAAGGGACGAAAAACATTCCATCCTGCAGGGAAGCTCCTCAAATGCACTAAGTAAACAACTCAAAGGCCCCGAAGTCCCTGAAACTGACCAGATTCACTGGGTCCTTCCTTCCCCAGGAGTCTGAAAACAGCAAGAACTTCTGGGAGAGACACCCTCAGACCATCTAAGCTGTCTAGAAGACTCTCAGGATAAGCAGAGCCACTGAAGCCACTGGAAAAAGTCAAAGACCAGCCGAGTTGCCTGGAAGAGACACTCTCCAACCTATTGAGCTGCCTGCAATTCATGCAGTATGCGCTAGGTTTCCTGTTTTCCTGAGCTTTCGCCCACGTGGGAGTGGGTTTGCGGTGATGCAGCTGTCTTTGAGTCACTTCTGCTCCTGTAAGTAACCCCAGTAAACCTCACTGGCACACCAAGTTGGGCTTTGGTGGTATCCTCCCTTTGTTCTGTCATTGGTTCTCTATCCGGGGGTTAGTAGAAGTTTGTGCACATCTCCCCCAGAACAGTCTCACAAAACACCCCGACAAAGAGCAGGCAGTTCTGTTAATATTAATACAGTGAGTCATTATGATGTGATGCGATTGCCTTCACAGGCCGATGTCTCCATTCAAAACATTAAAATTATATTTTATTGTTACATCGGTATAAAGGTGATTATATTAATGTCATTCATTAAAACATTTCATTTGACCTAAAAGTTCATTTTTATCCCTCTTATTTAAAAAGTAAAGCATTCTCATGTGTTCCTAAAAACACTGACTATAGAGAGGAGTGGGTAAACCTGGAATGAATGAGCAAAGTATTGATCAATGAAATACTCAAGAGATATTTATTTTTAATGTAAGCTGATTTAAGTT
Organism: Nannospalax galili; assembly: GCF_000622305.1. Taxonomy (NCBI): domain Eukaryota; kingdom Metazoa; phylum Chordata; class Mammalia; order Rodentia; family Spalacidae; genus Nannospalax; species Nannospalax galili. The sequence goes on from NW_008360332.1 coordinate 5,144,040, forward strand.
TATTTCATCTGTCTTGAGTAAGACATAAATCTTTGATTACAAATTCCTTTGGCTTTATTTTTTACCCCATTAGTTATCTTTTAATCCATAAGTGATAGCACAGGAAATTTAATAGAAATGTTCATGTAAAACACCACTTTGTCCATTTTGAATAGCAATTTACAGTGAATGGTCAAAATCACCAGTAACATGGCACCCTACTGTTCTTTGAATAGAATAAGAGAAATATATTAAAAATCAAAAAGAAAAATTAATTTTATAGCCTAGCATGAAGAATGAGGATTTCAAATAGCACTGTATATTATTAGTTCATAACTACTATCTACAAAATGTCAGGGAAATTAGATTTCAGATGGTAGATAGGGTTTGCCTCACTGAAAAAAAGGTTTTAATAAATATTAAGCATAAAAGTATTGAGAGATGATGAAGATTTGGTAATTAAGCATTGAACACGCGGTGACCCATTTGACAACAAAGAATTAAAGACAAAAAATTACTGAGCTAAATGCAACTGGCAAGAAAGCTAAAATCACGCTGTGTTTGTGATGAATGAGAATTCATCTACTGGCAAATCTTTCTTCACCATTTATAAGTTGCCAGAAGGGTTACATATTAGGATACGGATGCTGTTTTAGAGACGATGGATCTTTAGGTATGAGGCAGGTTCTCAGCAATACCCTACCTTTTCTGCATAAAAACACCACCTCCAACAACTCTAGAAATTGTTAAATAGCAAAGACAAGACCACTATATTTTCAAGATATGAGAAACACACCATGTACAAAATGGCTGATTCTGTTGCTGTCTAACTCTAATTTTATTTAAGTCCTGTTGTGTTGAGCAGAAAAGGTACCGCTCTCCCACCAAAAGTTAATCAAGAGGAGTGATCCATGTGTGGAACAACTGGGGAGAACATGATCAATTCAGAATCCAGATTAACAAACTATACCCTTAGGCACTTTGGTTTTGTTTGTCTGTTTTCTTTCACCTAAGCAGTTTTTGATAGGTATCTTTCAGATACTATAGTGGACTGAACAGAATTTTCAGTCAGGGAAACCTGAGTTTGAATCCTGGCTCATTTATCTGTATGACCTTAAAGATGTAGGTTAAATTCTCAAAGTCTAATTTCTGGGTTCTAAAACCTTATAAGGCTGAGCAGATTAAAGCTAATGGATGTAAAACACCTTGCAGAGTTCTGGCTAAGAAGTAGATATTCAATGTATGTCAGTACAGTAAATGTGTCCCCTTCCATGTGCTGACCTTATTCTGACATTTTAATGATTCTGGGATGATAATTGCTACAATTAATTATTACATAGCACTTTGAAACAGGTCACAATGTTTATCACTACCTTGAAAGTGCTGAAAATGGACTGCTTTTTCTCCTTCCGTAGCTGGTTCTTAATTGTTCCTGTTTCTCTGTTCTACTGATAGGTAATTTAGGTTACTGCTAGACTTTTACCATCATTTCTTTATTTTTTTCTCATTTAGTCAGTTCTGGTTTGAGCAACAAAATAGTCAACACCATGCTTAATTAAAATAAGCATCCATAGGAAAGTTTAGAGCTCTTTTAAGTATTATGTACTCCTAGTTCAAAGCCCAGAGTATAGTGCCTGTGTTCTGTGGAAGTTAGCTTAACCAGTGCTGAGGTCTTTTTGCTTTACCTGTAGGCTACTAGAGAATTAGACTGTCAGAGACCTCAAGAGAAAGATGGGTGAACAATTAAGTGGGTGGGTAGGTGGATGGATGGATGGATAATAGATAAATAGATGATAGATATAGATACAAGATAGATAGATAGATGATAGATAGATAGATGATAGATAGATAATAGAGATATTGCATAGATACATAGGTGATAGATATGATATAGATAGATGATAGCTCCATAGATGATAGATAGAAGATAGGTAAATAGATGATAGATAGATGATAGAAGATAGATGATAATAGATAAATAGATGATAGGTGATAGATAGATAATAGAGATATATGCATAGATACATAGGTGATAGATATGATATAGATAGATGATAACTCCATAGATGATAGATAGAAGATAGGTAAATAGATGATAGATAGACAGATGATAGAAGATAGAAGATTAGATACATAGATAGATACATAGATAGATAGATAGATAGATAGATAGATAGATAGATAGATGATATAGAGATAGAAAGCAAGTTAGATTGATAGGTAGGTAGAAATGTAGGAGGTAGATAGATAGGTAAAAAAGTAGATTGGTAAATAAGTAGATAGGTGAGTAGATAACTAGATAGGTACATTCTCTGTACTTTGGACTAAAATACAGAGATTATTGCAATGAAAGATGATTTACTCAATCTACATCCCTAGGGTGACAGTTAAATCTCTGTTTCCCATCTATAAAATGAGGTAAAATCATTTAATTTCATCATTTTATTACTAGTTTATTTAACAGACTATATAACACATAAATACATGAAAAATAGGCACAACAGTGTCTTAGAACACTGATTTATCAATGGTGTTGTCCTTTGCACTCTCTTAAAAAGTGGATGTTGGATATATTCACAGATTTATCTAGTAAAGCAAAAATTAAAAGTGTGCTTGGGGTTAGTCAGCTCCTTTTCTTGAGGTCATCATTATTATGCGCTCTTCTGGCGCCCTTTAAAGAGCTGATTTCTGTGCACGGGGCTTGTTTGTGAGCTTTGATCTAAATTGTTCTGTGATTTATTGCTCTGATACTCAAAGTGCTTTTCCAACAACGCCATGCCTGATTCTTTACTAGTGGGCAAAAATATAATATCTTTGTCTATAGTCCATTTTGTTAAGTCTAACAACATTTAACTTACTGACTCTACTAAGTGAAAAGAAATCTATAAGAAGTCACCCTTTGATTAGATGTGCTCTTTGGGTTCTTTATTTGTTTGGAAATACCACTGACTTCTAAATAGCAACAAAATAAAACTAGCAAGAAATAAAACTTAGATTTTTCAGTATATTATTGAAATACTCAGGATGAAGTCATGATATTTCTCTATTTGAAAAAACAGATTTGGCGCACACTGGGTGAAGTAGTTATCTGTTGTTGCATGGCAAAGTACCCCCAAACTTAGCAGCTTAAAATAACAAGTATGACACAGTGGTTAAAGTACATGCTGAGCAAGTGTAAGGACCAGAATTTGGATCCCCAGAGCCCTTGTAGATGCTGGCTGGCCATGGCTGTCTGCCTGTAATACCAGTACAAAGGGGCAAGACAGGGAATCCAGGAGCCAACTGACTAGCCAGATTAACCAAACTGGTGAGCTCTGGATTTAAGTAGGAGAACCTGCCTCAATATATAAGGTAAAGAGCCACCCAAGGGAGTCTCCTGACATCAACCTTGGACCTCCGAATGCATGCACACGAACATGCACATGCGTGTTCACACACATGCATGCTCACACACATGTGACCATGCATACACATATTCATGCATACCACCTCTCTCTCTCTCTCTCTCTCTCTCTCTCTCTCTCTCTCACACACACACACACACACACAAGAGAAAGGAATCAAACAAAGCATTTGTTGTCTCAGAGCCTAGGGGTTTCAGGAATTGGTACAGTGTACCTGTGTTAGGGGCTCAAGTACAATCAAGCTGCCACTGGGGCTGTGGAACCCACTTCCAAGACCTCTGGTATGGTTATCATCAACGTCTATCAAGTCTGCATCCAAGATAATCTCATCTGTGTGATGCTCACCATGCAGGCTTGTCCACAGGCTACTTGGGTGTCATTCAGACATGGTAGAAGGTAATGCAAGAGCTGAAAAAGGCAGGTAGAGATTGGTAAGAAATTAACAGAACAAGTGTACAAGATTAAAGCCACAGGTTTTTTTTTGTAACTAACTCTAGAGGGATAGCTCATCACTCTCTATCCTTTCTATTTGATGGAAAGGCATCACTGGTCCAGCCCCATCCAAGACAAGGCAGGGATGAAGTGGGGATTACTTCTAGACCTTTTAGATGGTGCCTACTGAAGAAAGATAGATGTCTGATCTTATAATCATTCAGATTTTCTTCGTCTTCATAGTTTCAACATGCTTTGCCTTTTATTTAAACTTCACTAATGACCTTACTATAGAATCAGGAATTGGGTAGCTATATTTATTATATTTATCACAGAATATCCCTGTTAAGCTATTCCACATAGAGCACTCAATCAAATACAACTCTTTTTTCTCTCTAGCCCTGTAGCATTGCCATGCTCCTACAAAGGTGCAGATATTGAGCTAGTTATGTTTACATGGGTCATTGTTAATTTTCACCCACACATGTCATGAAGACCCTCTCACTCCAAATTACAGATGAAGAAGATGAAATCAAGTAATTTACTCCTGGCCTTACAGGTTGAAAATGAAATCAAGATTAAAACCAAGGTTATGGGGGAGCTGCAAGGCTCACACCGTGCCACCTGGCACACTAGAATATACCCTATGTCGCAAGAAATGTTGAGTGAATAAATACTACATTTTGAGAACAATGGAAGACATTAGATACACCACTGATTTCTAAATAGCAATAATAATACATATTCTACTCATATGAACAAAAATAATTATGTGGGGGGACTAAAGTGCCTCCTCTACAATTTATAAGCTGAAACTCTAACCCCTAGTACCTCAGAATGTGACTACATTTGGAAATACCATCTTTAAAGAAGTCATTAAGTCAAAAAAATGCCCTGAGAATGAGATCTAATCTATTCCTCCATACAAAGAGGAAAGTGGACTTTCAAAGACACTAAAGTCATCAACACGGAGTAAAGACCAATGGACGACATAATGAGAAAGCAATCTTCTGAAAGCCACAAAGAGGCTCAGAAGATTTGGCAACACCTTCATCTTGGAAATCAGCCTCCAGAATTCTGAGAAAATAAGTTTCTGTTGTAAGATTCTCATGCAATATAGTATGCTACAGCAGCCATAACAAACTAACACACACACACACACACACACACACACACACACACACAGAGTATGTAACATAGGAAGCATGCATTCATTTTTCGCATAAATACACTGTGTTACTTCTGCATCACTGTGCCAGAAGTAACTTTAAAGAGTAATGATTTATTTTAGATCATAGTTTCAGGGCACTTCAGTCTACTAAAGTGGGGAAGACAGAGGGAACAGTTTGTGGCAGTGTGGACATGTAGAGCAGTTGTTCACGTTGTAGTGAACCAGAATGCAGAGAGCAGGCTAGAACAAGAGCTCAGCTGTAATCTACAAAGGCCCACTCCTAGTGACCCACTTCCTCCAGCTAATGACCACCTCCTACATGTTCCACAGCCTCCAAGAATAAATGGAATAACTGGCCAGTTAGAGAACAAGTGCTCAAATCTCTCTCTCTCTCTCTCTCTCTCTCTCTGTCAGTCTCTCTCTGTCTCTCTACTAATATTAGGTTATATTTAATATTTTGCCACATTAGTTTAACTAATAAGTATTATGCCTGATTTCTTCATCTTCCATTATTTTTCAGAACTCCTGAGGCTTTTTGCTGTTAGAGTATAAGCCAAAAGAATTAGACTTAAACTCAGACAAACTGACTTTAAGACTTGGCTCTGGCACTTATTTTCAGTCCTATGACCTTGGGCAATGTGCTTAGGCCTTCTAAGCCCATGCTTCTTATTTTTCTACTTGAACTGAGATTTCTTGAGTATCTTCTACAGGCCAAACTGCACTGATCGCCTTTGCATAAATCATCTCAATTTGTAAAATATGATAACAATGCCACCTAGCAGGGTTGCTGTGACGACCAGGGGGTAATTCATATGCAAGGACTTTGGAGAATACAAAGGCTCATACAAATACTAGGGTGTGTCATTTTTCTGTATTCCACATCAGTGCTTCCAAATGATAAAACTGTAATTTTGACCTTAGCAACAACTGTTCATCTAGTTTTATTCTCTAAATAAATGATCCAGAGGTAAGCTAAGAGTTATACTAATCTTCTCACAGCTCAGCCTTAAACCTATTACTCCCCTGCTACATAAACTTTAAAACTTGAATAACATCCAACATACTTGCATGATGCATAAACTTAAGGTCTTAAGCAATCTAGCCTCAAACTATCTTTCAATTTTATTCTCCATTTTGTATTCTGCATCAGGGTTTCAACAAAGTGAAATAACTAGCCATCTTCCTATTTAAGTTCAGGACTCAGGGCTGGGGCGATGGCTCAGCTGGCAAAGTGCTTTCTGTACAATCATGAGGGCCTGTGTTCGGATCTCTAAAAACCACAATAAAAAGCAGGGTGCAGCTGCACACACCTAGAAGGCCAACGCTGGGGAGGCGGAGATGGGCAGACCCTCAGAGCTTACTGGTCAGACAATCGAGCCCAATTGACAGACTCCAGGTTCAGTACCAGACCTTGTCTCAAAAAAAAAAAAGTCATGTGGCGTGCAATTGAGGAAAACACATGACATCAACTTCTGGCCTCCAGAGGTAGGTATATCTACGCACACACCCATGAATATATGCGCACAAACACGAACATGTACATGCACACGAACTTACACACACACTAATGGCCAAGACTCTGATTCCTTGTGTCCTGTGTTGGATGACGTTTCCTTTCTCCAGTATGTTCAGTTCACGATACACACAAAACATGGAATACACGATGTAGAATGCAATATGCCTAGATACGTGGAGTTACATGGAAGCTGTCAGTGTGCCACCACCACCATCATTATGCACTGGAATACCTCTGCCATTACACATCTTATAAGTTATGATTTTCCCCTCCAACATATTGATTGACCTATATGCTAACCTTCCATGGGGAACTTCAGCCATTTTCTGCAATACAAGAGAGTGACATGCATTCATTCAAGATGCTTTTGTTGAGCCCCTACTTCATGGCAGAACCTGTGTCAGAAAGGAAGGTATGGATGAGATCCACCTGCCCTACTGGAGTTCACAGTCTAATGTGGAAGACAACACATCAAGCATTGCTAGATCTCAGCTGACTTCTGCAGAAGCCTTAGGACAGTCTCTCTGGTTCTATTCTTGTAGCTCACCACAGCAACTGTAGTGAACCATCTATAATGTCTATCACATAATATCATTTGTGTGTAAAAATGTACCATGGATGTTCAGTCTAGGAGTTCTTATTTGCAGTAGTCTAGAAGGGCCTATGTAACTAGCCCTTTGACATTCTCCTGGCTTTGTTTCTTGCTATAGTATTTGCTTGATCAGTCCTCTGGCCACACTGACCTGTTCATTGCTCCTCAACATGCCAGGCTTGCTCCCTCCCTACACACTGATCACTCCCTCTGCCTGGAAGGATCTCCTCTAGATACCTGCCTGACCAATCCCCTCTCCTCCTGTAAATCTTGGCTTAAATATGATCTTCTCAATGGAGCCATATCCACCCACACTATCTGACTTGCCATGCACAACTTTTAGCTTAACCTACTCAGTTTCTTCTTTATCTATGGTTGTTCCATTCTAACCTCCATGTAACTTAACGTTCTAGGTTAACCGGCAGCTGTTAGGCTGCCCCCTCCACCTTTGTGAGGGCAGGGAGATAGTATGCTGCCCCGTAATGCACTGTATGGACCAAAGTAAACTGTATGTAAAGCAAAGTAGGGCTTCAGTATTGGACTTTGCAGTCTCTAAACCCTTCAGGTACTTCATGCAACATTACAATGTTTTGAGATATTTTAAAACTATTTGCTATTGAAACACTTTCAGGCTTTACCTTTTTAGCATTTTCAAGGAGAAATTTCTAACATCCATTTTTACCTTTTCGTATTTATAGTTGTACATATTTCAAACAGAATCTCTCTCTCTCTCTCTCTCTCTCTCTCTCTCTCTCTCTCTCTCTCACACACACACACACATACACACACATAATCTTTCAGGTTTTCAAGTATTAGTTTATGAACTTTTGACATTTTAAGGAAAGTCTTTGTTTTCAACTTTTACAAAAGTCATCTAAGTGGACACTAACTTCATGCTTTTCAAGCCTGTTTTGTACTTAAGGCACTGACATATGTCGTGGGTATTTGTTGTTGGCAAAACAATATATTTAAGAATATATTAGGGAGGTAAAATCAATGCAACTCGACAAATAATAAATGGACACCTACCATCCGAAAATGCTTACAGGTTTTACAAAGATGGAAAAAAACACTTCTGCTCTAAAATTGCTTATAACCTCTTGGGTGAGAGAAACATATAGACAGCTCACTATAAAATAAGACAAATGAAGGAACTGGCAGAAAGCTACACAGCCGGCTGGGGGAATCACTGAATTGTGACCATTTCAAAAGAAATCTTCATCTTTCCCTGCTTTTTATCAAAACCCTGCCCTGGGCAAGCTCCCTCCACCAATAGGTTAATATTCAATTACTCCGAATTTCAGTTAATCAGTTGTCTCGCTCCTCAAACTTGTCCATCAACAAAGGATCTGGTCTTCCATTCTTTTGTGCATTTGTGCTGTGTTGGTGCAGTATGAGAGGCAATGTGTGTAATAATTGAAGCTAGTCTTGAAAGTGGATCACAGTTATTTACTAACTTGACCCCCCTGTCCCCCATCCTCCCCCCACCTTGATGGATTAAGACACGGGCTGCTCTGAGTTCCTTTGTGAGAATTTATGCCCAGGATGACTGATTGACAAGTGGAGCCTTTTCTTTTTCTTGGGGAAAAGAAATTTCCAGGGTCATGCTCCCTGTATTTGCAAAGAGCTCTAAAAGCTTCAGAGAGTGAAAAGAGTCAAAATTGACTTCTCGCTGATGATGGCAAACTTCCTGACAGGAGAGAGGAGGGAAAGGGAGATGGAGGCTGAGACACAGAGTGTCAGGATAACTACCAAGGAGGATGCTTTCCAAACGGCCTCTGGATAAATGGGAAGTTAGATACTCTGCTGGAAACTGCAGTCATTAGCCAGAGGCTGCAAAAACCGACAAACCTCAACCCCAGTCAAAGCAGGCCTGTAGCAGTAGCTACCAAGAGGGGAGGTTCACACTGCTCTGTGAGGATGGTTTTCTTGGGGAAAGACACAGGCCTCTGAGGGTTTCTGTGGAGTTGATATTCCTCTAGTGTTACACTACATGTGTCTGGGCACTTGGTTCAATTCCACAAAAAAAAGAATCCATATTTCTAATACTCATATTCATGCACCGACAAACTATATCTGTATTCTAATGCTCATCGTGATTTATTCATAAGAGCCTGCAAAATTCATGCTTTCATGAGGAAATGTTTTAGCTCCTCATATCTCTTTTGTGGTCATTTTTAAAACTGAATGACTAAAAGGTAGGAGTTCCATCTAACATTTCCCTGTGGGGCAAAAGCAAGTTCTATATACTTCAGGTCTTCCTTTCTAACAACAAAGTCCTGGATTTTGAAGAGGGATATTTTTATCCCTGGGAAATAATCATCTCTAGAAAAAAAATGGCAGGGAAAAACTAGTTATATTGGTATGTGTTTAAGCCTTTATATTGAGAAGGGAGATTATTAGCATAGTGGTTTGAGAAAATAAGTAGGATTCCTGTTTAATGAAACCCATTTTCATTACTGCTTGGCTCCGTGACTAGATAGCCAAAGGCAGGGAGGGAACAGAGCCAGAGCTGAATGGGGTTGCTGGAGAGTCCGAGAGAAACGAGCTGATTACTCTGAAGTCACAGGGAGGCAAAGTGAGAGGCTGGTGGGTTATGTAGAAGGGCATGTGGACATGGAAAGTGATGAAAAAGGTCTCTGAGAGGACACTACGAAAAGGACCAACTCCAACAGGACTCAACCATACACCTGATCTGGAGAGCCTCTTTCTGACCCAAGCTGCTGGTTAAGGTTTGCAGACCTGTCCTTTCCACAATTTTATCACTAACAAACAAGACTTGCAGACTTGCACATCAGTAAGAATGGAAACTTTAGATTTCACACCATGTGATTCTGGGCATTTATTTCACCTTGGAAAACCTCTAGCTTATAATCAGAGCTCAGAAACATGAAAACTATGTGTTTGTTTAGCTTTGTACAAAGAAAGTACCAAACAGGCACTATGAATTATTGATAAGAATGTAAATAGGCATTTAAAAGAGGGAAATTCTTGTTGTTAGTATATGTTTAGGGAGTAGTCTTTAACCATGGATATAAACCAAGGGTATAAAATCTGGCTTGTCCCTCAAAAAGGAAGTTCACAGCATGACAGCCCTGTCTGTCCAAGTATAAAATAAAAAACAAATACATACTTCATATTTGACAGAGGAATATTAACAGTCTAAATTCAATAATTGATATAAAAGGCATTGAGTTGTTTGAGTAAATGAAGTTATATAAATGGAAAGTATCATAAACTTTCACATCCATACATCATGCATGATACCCCAGTTGTCAAGTAAGTCTTTGTACAGAAGTATTTTCCCCATAAATCATTTTCTGAACATAAAGTTAAAAACCCTAATGCCCCGCAAAACATCAGGAAGAGCCATTTTATATAATTAGTTGAGAATGGAGTGTGTTCCCCACTCTCTATTACCAACACTGTCAGCCAGCTTCCAAAACATTCAATCAAGCCATCCTATTGTTTACAAATCAGAGGCAGACCCAAATACTGCAAGGTTAGCCTGTTCTCCAAATAGCTACACTTCTGGCATAATGTCACAGCAAACTGGAAATACAGAGATTCAACAGCTCTCTCTGTTGTTGCTAATCTTCCCACTCCAAATTGTGCTGCTGCTTCTGTATTTTCTGCCACACTTGCTCTTTTTCAGGTGGAGCTGACAATTCTGAGGTCACATTGGGTCTTCAGTGGCAAGCTGACAATAGGACAGGGCTGTTTGAGCTAAGTTACTAATAAGTGAACCCGCAGAGTGCCATTTCATTAGCGAATGTGTCTTTAAAGGCATCACCTTCTTGACTCATTCATTGTTCTTTGCCCAGCCTGGCCCCTGCCTTGAAGCCTTAAAATTAAAGAAATCATGCTAGCCTCATGGAGCTGTGGGACCGGCTAATTAGTCACCCCCTTCCTGCAATTCTGTTCTTTCTATGGCACAGAGCACCTCCCTCCCCAACAACAACTATAATTATGAATGGATTTGTATCAGGGAAAGCGAAAGAAGACAAAAGATAATAAACCAGATCAGAAAGTCACGTCAAGGATCTAAGGGGTTAGAATTCAGCGGCCATATTGTTGGTATTTTCGGTTGATCTTCCAAGTTGCTGTTAGGAGTCTACCAGTCCTAGATAAAAAACTCCACTACTTGCTATCTCTGTAAACTGAGGAAAGTTATTCGTTGTGTCTGATCTGAACTTTGCATCTATAAAATGGGTATCATCAGAATGTTGCAAAATGGACATCATCAGAAAGTCTGTTCCATGTGATATAATTCATATTAAGCACTTACCACAAATTCCTACCCACTACCATTAGCTTCAATATCTGGCATCAAAACCCCTAAAATGGCTTGGCTATTTCTTCCCTAGAAAGTCTGTTGGAATGTTCTTCATCATCCATCCACTTGTGATTTTTCTGTCAGTCTGAGTTTTGTCTCTAAACTTTGTGATCCCCTGCCACTCCCTTCTGCTTCACAACTAATGGTATATATGATCCCAAGCCTCTCAACAATAGATATTTGTGATTCTCACTCAGGGTCTGTGAATCATCTGGAATAGTTTTCCTTCAGAGTCTGTGGGGCTGCGCTGGATTGTAGGCTTCAGGTCAAGTTCGGGTCACATTTGTGTATCTTCTCCTGTAATCCAAGGTAAAGATGTAACTGCAACCAAGGACTCCCCTCCTTGTGATAAGCAGAGAAGTCCAAGTCCCTAAACCCCAAACCCAAGCATAAGCCTATGGAGTACCTTTACTGAGGTCATACCCCTAACATCCAATGGATTAAAGAAAGTCACATGACCAAGTCAAACGTTAACAGCATAGGAAATATGCCTCAACTTCTGTAGCTCATTACAGAGTCATATGGCTCCAGAGAAAGCAGAAATCAGAGAAGAGAAATCCAGTACACTCAAGTGTTAACCATACTAAAACTTGAGATATCACCCAGGATTAGTCAAGCAGTGAAGGGTTTAGTAAGACTAACCAGAGTTATCTGTTCCTCTGATTTAGAGGACGGAAGCAATTGTTCTAAGAGACCACTGTCTATACTGTCTTTCTAGACACTAAAAATAACCCATCTTCTCCAGCCTACCTGCCATATTCCCTGAAGTTATGGCCCATGTACCCCAACAGTTGTAAGGGTGTTGGGGTACTTTCCATTCCTAAAGAGAATTTTTTAAGCCCGGGGGAGCCATGGAAGGCACTGGATGCATATTACAAATGGCAGCACTTATTCTCCTTAATTGAAATGTATGAGTACCAAGGAACAAGGGCAAAAGTAGGATTTGTCTATCTATCATTGTGACAAATGGGCAGTTTATCGCTTATCCTTTGCTTGGCACTACAGGAAAAGGGTGTAAGTTCAGAAAAATCTATTTCCCAGAGAGCAATTATCAATTTTAATATTAATTTTTAAAATGATTTTTAATTTATCAACTAGTCCCAGAATTCAGGGTTGGAACTGTCAGATCTCCGCCATGGATATTAGGCTGATGATAGGTCATATCCCAAGTCCATAGATAATGAACATTTTGTAAATTTGTAATGCAGATTTTTCTTCTTCCTCATTGTAAATTAACTGATCTTTTGCCATTAAGGAAACCATCAACTGTCCTGCATTTCCCTCAGTCTCCTCATTTCCTTTGGGTTCAAATGCAAAGCAAACATTCCAAAATAAAGCCCAATTTTAATTGAAGAGACCCTGGGAATGTGGCCTTCTCCTGCTTCTCTGAGACTTTGAAAGTTTCCTGTTTGGAAGAACCATCAAAAAAGTACTAAAACAGAGGTGAAGGGCTTTAAAGTGAGAGGTCAGAAGGGCACTGCTCCCCTTTCCCCTTATTCTCATGACAGTGGATCTTCCCTTGGTCTCCCCTTCAGCCTCCAACAGAAGAATCTTCATTCAGTAAACCACACCCCTGAGCCTCATGTGCGCCAGATCTCAGCCAGAGAAAGGTAAGGCTGCCACCAGGACCATAGTATACAGGTCAGCCCTGACTCCATGTGGGAGTCAGACACTGGGATGCATCTTAGAGCATTTTAGATAAAACTTCATCTTCCCCTGGTGTTTGAAGGTCAAGATTCCATCCATTTGAAGATGCTACAACCCCAGTCATACCTAAAATGATACTTTCCACCCAGGATCAGGTCCCAGCACGCACATGAGGAGTAGCAACCATCCCTAACTCTAGTTCCAAGGGGTCCAACACCCTCTTCTGACTTCCATGGACAGTGCATGTATGCAGTACACTTATATCATGCAGGTAAAACACTCATAGACATAAAATAAAGATAAATAAACTCAAAAATTTTTTGAATGGTACTTTCCTCTCCAGGACTGAGGTGGTGCCCCCTACCCAGGACTAAAATGGTTCTTTCTAGCCAGTTTTAAGAGACTTGTTTATTGAAAAGTAATTTAAACGCCCTCCACTTATCAGATGATCTGGCTGAGAAATCAGTAAACTATATGAATTTAAAATCAGCCATATAACTTTTAAAATTTGAATTTACCATTGTGTCTTCTAACCATCACCCGGAATTACTCTACTATCTGTGAAAGTCCTTTACGTGGAAAACCTGAATAAAGCAATTAGTAGATTATTGCCAAAACTAATGAAAACAAAAGGAGCTTCTAACATGATTTTCTTTGGCAAAAAATTTCTTACCCTTTTATGTGGCCATGAGAACACCTAGCTAGTTAATGAACATTAGGTTCTCTCCAACCTGATAGAACATGCTCAGACTAAAGCTTTCTAAAGATGCACACAGCATCTGTTACAGTCATCACCTCAGACACTTTGCACAATACCTTGGCATACGGGAGACATCAAAATATACCATGAATTAATAAATATTTAAGTGTACAAGTATATGAATGAATGTATGTATAACTGACTGCAAACAGCGAACCTGTCTGTTTAATAACACAAAATAACCCAAGTCAGACGAAAGAAAACCTGGTCATCTTGTAAAAGGTGTGATATTTTCCCCAAAGAGAAAATTTTAAGAGCACCACCCCCCCACACCCCCGGGGAAGAAAAGATCAATGGCAGCTGCTCAGCAGTTGCCAGGAGCCCCACAGTGTGAGGCAGACCTGGCAGAGGAGAGAAAATTGAGGTGAGGAAATATATTTCACTTGTGAGCTTTAAAGTGGTGATTATAAGCAATGGGGAAGAAGCAATTATTTTTTAAATGATAAGCACTACCCAGACAATGTGACAATCGTCTATTTAAATGTAACTTTGTGAAAGGTTGCTATTTACTGAGCACATGGTTTCTACCACTGTGGATGTCTTGCATCTGTTAGTGTGAGAAATATTTTAAGAGTCAAATGGAATCAAGCAACATGTTGCCGGTTGCTGCTGTCATCTGTCTAAAAAGCATAATGGAAAGACCTCTTCGCTCTTCTCAGGCAACACCTTTCTAAAAGCTCCGGGTGCGGTCGATCTCAAGACCCTTTGCGCAAAATTGAAGAGTGAAGCCTTTGCTACACCAAGACTTTTAGTGACATTTTTCAGTTTAAGATGATTTTTTTTCTTTCTGACAACTTCCAACCTCTTCAACCACAGAAAGAGAAATAACCAAGAGATAACATCACAAGCAGGACTCTAGAAGCCCTAGAAATTGGAATCTGTCCTCTTCTTGAGCATATAATTCAGATCCACAGATGCCTTCCAGACCTCATCTTTCATGTGGCTTTTCTGAATCTACCCTTCCTCATCCCCATATTTCCCCAATCCTCAATTTCATTTCAATATGTAATAGTCATGGGACACTTTCAAAGAAGAAGAAATGTCATTTGCTGGTCCTCTTTCCAGATTGGCCAAGTACTGGCACACTCCAGCTTTCAAGTTCCCCTGACCAAACCAGCGCCCCCCACCACCACCACAGCAATCAGATAAGAGACCCAAATAAAAAGCAGCTTTAGTAGAAATATGGAGGGATTTGTTTACTGGAATCTGTTTCTACACTGACTTTAAGAGCTGGGGAGTTAGCTCAGTCAGTAAGCTACTTGCCTCATGATTACAAGGACCTGAGTTCAGTCCCCAGAAATGACATAAAAATGTTGGGCATGGTGTCATGTATTTGTAATCCCAATCCTAAAGATGTGAAGGCAGAGGAATCCTAGGGTTTTCTCCCCTGCCAGCATCACATAATTGGTGAGCTACAAGTTCAACAAGAGACCCTGTTTTAAAGGATGTAGGCAGTGTTCCTGAAGATGACCCCTGATGATATTCTCTGGCCTCTGCATGCATGGGCGCACACACACACACATGTTCACCTCCATACACATATGCCTCATAAGAATATGCACTCACATATGTACACACGCATATACATACATTTTAAAAGGATGGACTTCAGGCTTTAGAAAGCATGATGCCCACTAAGCACCAAGCAACTGGGATTATTTAATATGAAGGAATCATCTTTAAGAGGCCACATGGCTTGGACTGAGCTGGAAACGCCCTGCCACTGGATGTGTGGCTTTCATGTGCCAAAAGGCAACACGCAGATGACTGGGGGAGAATAGTCCCCTACAGTTCTCCTCAACAATACTTCACTCTCAACATACCAAACAAGATGTTCCTGCTGCTGCAATAGTGGAGCATCTAGTGGATGTACAATCAGCAAATCGATTGGATATAACACCCACTCCTAGGGGTGGAACACACATCTGGTACTGTAGACCTGGCCACCACCACCACCCCCGGTGGCAGGGGAGACTATAGGCCCCAGTGGGAAGTCACTGTAATTGCTTTGTTAGATGGAAGTGATGCACCTGCTGAAGCACTGACCAAGCATTTGTGTTTACACCCATAGGTTAAGTTGTTATAACAGTCACTGTTTAGATGTTCTTACTTCCTGCTGTGTGTGCCTGTAGTAGATGGAATCCCACTCAAACTGGCCAGCAGCCAATGGAAAAGAGATGATGCAGAGCCCCGAAATTCAGTACCTTGCCACAATGGGAGGAAGATCATCCCACACCTACCACGCCCTCTAAGGCTCAGGAACTTTTGAGGAAGAGGTTGGTGAAAGAATGTAAGAGCCGGAGGAAGGGGTGGAGTGTTAACTGGAAGTGTCCTCCGACCACTATGCCAACAAGTTATAGTCACACCTCCTTCCCACCTCATCAAGGAGTCAATGGGGGAATCAGTTACCCTCCCACCCAATCAGTCAACCTTAGCTGCATGTGGGGGGGTGGGACAAAGGATATATAAGCCAAGAACACCAAGAGGTACCTCTCTCATGTGACTGTCAGGCAGTCACAGGATCTATATTTGAGTGTGGACTTTACAGTGCAGCCATAAATGTGAGGTTCCCACTCTTCTGTAAATAAACCACTACCCTATGCTCTGTTAAAAAAAAAATAAGATAAAATAAAATAAAGTAAAATAGAAGCCACATGGACATTGCCATTTTTCACAATCTTTATCAGAGTCAAGGATCTAGAAATGAACCTTCATTTCAATCAGCTCTGGTAAGTAATCTTGGAAGTAGATATTACCTCTCCAGTATAATAAGGCCCAGGGCAACTGGGATAAAATAGCCAAAGGCCAATAGGAGACTCCACACATCACAGGTCAAGAAGTCTAGATACCCTGAAAAATAAGTAGATTTATAAATGTCTTAAAAGAACACACTAATACATAAACTAGTATATAATCCTCTCTCTACATTGGTGTCTTTTTACAGCCTTGGATTCAACAAATCTCAGATCAAAAATTTTTGAAAAGCAATATTGTATCTGTACTGAACATATATAGACTTTGATTTCTTGTCTTTACTCCTTA
This sequence comes from Nannospalax galili, assembly GCF_000622305.1. NCBI lineage: Eukaryota > Metazoa > Chordata > Mammalia > Rodentia > Spalacidae > Nannospalax > Nannospalax galili. The sequence continues at coordinate 5,160,919 of NW_008360332.1, forward strand.
AATAGTACAGTACAATAACTATATATAACATTTATGTTGTATTAGGTATTATAAGTAATAAAAATGTATGATATGCATCTGTGTATGTTCAAGCACTTTTATAGATAGACTAACAGCATGAGACTTTTGACCTTGGTCTGAAGAAGAAAAAGTTATTGCAATAACTAATGGCAGAATTGACAGTCTCTTGTTTTTGTTTTTGTTTTGTTTTTTGTCTTTTTGAGACAGAGTCTCCCTGTAGCCCCAGCTGTCCTGGAACTTACTATGTAGACCAGGATGGCCTCGAACTTACAAAGATCTGCCTGCCTCTGCCTCCCAACTGCTGGGATTAAAGGCATGCACCACCACACCTGGCTCTTATTTTGAATTAAAGAGGAAAGGGGAAAAAAAATCATTTCCCAAGGGAGAATTCCTTAACAGCAATTTAGACTTCAGCCTAAGAGGTATGCTTACGTAGACGTGATTCAAATTATTCAGGCAGATGTGTGTAGATTATATGTAAATACTATGTTACTTTATATAAGAGACTTGAACTTGTAAGGGTTTGGGGATATACAGGGTCCTGATATCAATCCCCTATAGACAATGGCCAACATCTGTACACACACACACACACACACATACACACACACACACACACATATGTATATTTATATTTTTCCCATTCTCAATTCCTTAGACTTTTCATTCTTAAGGAGTTAGTTCAGGAATAAGTTTATATCCTTTACCTTCAACTGCTTCATGTAAGTTCATAAAAGTATAAAACAGTGAAATATCAAAACTAACAACATTTTATCAGTCTTTCTCTGCTCTTAATAATTCATTCTTTTATGTTTGTTCTAATACCTGTGCAGCATAAATATGTAAGATGTACATCTGTGTATGTTCAAGTGCTTTTACAGATAGACTAACAGCGGGAGACTTTTAACCTTGGTCTGAAGAAGAAAAAGTTATTGCAATAACTAATGACAGAATTGACAGTCTCATATTTTGATTTAAAGAGGGGAAAAAAAAAAAAACCTCATTCCTTCATTCCTTAGAGAGAATTCCTTAATGGCAATTTAGATTTCAACCTAAGAGGTGTGCTTTGTAAATTACATTTGAAAAGAGTTACTTTTTTTGCACAGGGTTTAATAGGAATAATTCATATCATCTTGCCAAAAACCTTATCGAGATGTTGTGAGAAGCAATAAAAGAATGTGTGTGAATTTTCACAGTTACTTGGAACAAATGGTCATAAGCACAAAGACTTCTTATTAACTCTGGAAATATCCTGCCAGGGGATGGAGAGCCACAAATAAAAGTGAGATTTGGGTGCAACTTAGTAACTCCAAATCAAATTATTCTAGAAACTCTGATTACTTTTTTCTGACTCAAATTTTTCAAAACTGGATTAGGTGCATAACATCTTCTTACTCTTTAGAGGTTTTGTAGTATTCTGGAGAATAATCTCAGGGATTGACAAAGACCTACACAGGATTCACAGATTGCTGGCTTATCCCTTGTGGTCAGAAAACAATAAAGGCATGAGACATTTTCTGACTTTATCGTGAATCATACGCATCTGTTGCAGGGGATTTTTCTAGCTGCTTCAGCTCATTTTCTTGGTGGGTTTGAAAACACTCTTCTAATTTCCTAATTCTTTTCCCTAAAACCCCAGATTCTTATGCTGCCATGAACTCCGTCTTTCCATTTCTTCCTTTTCTGTCACAGCTTATCATTTATCGTTATACTCTAGTTTTAAGTAATTTTATTAATTCTTTGAGAATTCCATTCACTATTTTGATCATATTCACCTCAAACTTCTTCCAGAATCACGCTCATTTTCTAACCATCAAATTTTATGTCCTTATTTTTTTTTAAAGAACCCACATGGTCCAATTTGTGCTACTCATATCCTCCTGTGTGTTTGGCTATCCACTGGAGCACAATAGACCTACCAAGGGCCACGCCCTTAAGGAAAACTGGCTCCCCCTCTCCAAGCAGCTGTCAAGTGACAACTGTTGATCAGCTAGAGATAGATTCATGCCAAACAACCTCCATTATGTTGGTATTTTGTCTAGCTTTAGCTTGAGTAGGTCTTAAGCAAGTTGTTAACCTCTACTGAGAGTTCATAGACACAACTGTCCTGTCGTGTTCAGGAAACACTCCTTAAATGTGTCATCTAACACCTCTGACTCTTACGATCTTTCTACCCACTTTCTGAGTGTGATGTGGATGTCCCATTTAGGGTTGCGTACTTGGCAATCTCTTACTCTCTGCCTGTTGACCATTTATGGGTTTCTTTATTAATTGTATCTACTACACAAAGATGTTTCTGTAATGAGAGTTGAAAGATGCACTAATTTATGGATATAATGTAAGTCATTAAGAAACCGTTTAAGGGGCTAGAGAGATGGCTCAGCAGTTAAAAACACTGATTGTTCTTGCAGAAGACCCAGGTTTGAATCCCAGCACCCACATGGCAGCTGACAACTGTCCATAACTCCAGTCCCAGGGGATCCAACAGCCTCTTCTGACCACCTCAGGCATTGCACAACACAGGTACACTTACCTACATGCAGGCAATACACACAACAGTTTAATAGTATGTCCATTCAGCAGAATAGTAAGATCTCACCTAGGGTGTATGACCTATCTAGCCACAGGTTCTTGGCCCCAGTAATGGTACCAGATATAGGTTTCATCTTGTGGAGTGAACCTCAAATCCAGTCAGAGAGTTAAACCAGTGGGCATATCTTGCCAGACCAGCAGCTGGTTTTTTGGTTGTTGTTGTTTCATTTTGTTTTTTACCTTACAGGGTTCACAGCTGGGTAAGGCTGATGACTACTTTTCTCTTCTAGCAGCATACCTAGCACCTTCCAGTACTATGAAAACTAGGCAGTAGCCATGAAGCCTTGAGGTCAGTACCAGCTTGACTTTTCCATATTTGTTCTACAATTCATGTACATATTGTCTTTAGCAATAGGGTCTTATGGCCAAGTTCTGGAGAGTAGTGAGGAGCAATGGCAATAGCCAGCATCATTTGACAGTCTATGGGACCCCCTGGTCAACAACTCCAAAAGAGAGAATCCATTCCTGTCACGGGGATTTTGGTTTGCTAGACTGTGGTGTCTGGTAGGGGCATTTCCTCCTTGCATGAAGCCTTCTGCTCTGTCATCTGGAAAAAGGGAGAGCAATCAACTCTAATATCACATTTGTAGATGTAATATTATGAGAAAACATACAGACTGGTGTACCAGCTTGTAGTCACACCATTGGGGTCTTCATCTGTGTGGGGAAACGTAGGTCAAAGGGTATTTTTCATTTTTAGAACAAGCCCCAACAAACCTGGGAGGTTGCTGATGTTACAGAAGCCAAACATGGGATTACACTGGTAAGTTCTACCTAGTGGTGCTTTTCCTGGACCCGGAGAATGATAGAACCTGAAAATGGTATTCGTCTCAGCAGGGACTCTTAAACTGTGCTGCAGGTATTACTTATGTTAGAAGGGTTGCAATTAACACACTGGATATGCAGAGAAATGGGAGCTTCTTTACTTTCTGTAAGTGGAAAAATCTTTCACAAGCTCCTACTCCTACTCCTGGGTGGCCCCTGAGGTTAGAGGCCTGGCAACAACAGGCTTTAACTTTAAATTTTCCTATTAACAAAGTTTCAGTCCCTTTGGGCGAAATACCCTCTTTGATATTCTTTTTCAGTAAATTCAAAGTTCATTCCCTAATGGAACTTGTCCTTTCTTCCTGCTCTTTTAAAATGATGCTTGGGTGTAGGGCGTACATTCAGATCTCATGATTTGGGAACAGAGACATTCTAGATTCATACTGGTACCTAGATAGCCATCCATGTTAGACTTATTGGCCTAAATTTTTAGTGTGTTCTAGCTAGATACAGTATTGTATTCATCTTTGAAACAAACATCTACAATTGTGTAAGTTTTTAGAGGTCTACGGCGTCCAGTCAGCCATCTCCTAACGTTAACGTTTTGTTTCGTTTTCTAGATTAGAGCTTACTAATTCTTAACATGGTTTGTCCTAATTCCAGCTTTTCTCCTTATTCCGTAGAACAGAAGGCATACTCTCCCTCTTCTCCTCAGTGAAGAGACTGTCCCCTTTATTGTGGTTTTAGTTCAGGAAGTCAAAACCAGTTACCATAGATTGGAAGGCCCAGACAAAAATCGTTTCTTTCTCATAGTTCTAGAAATTGAGACATTCATCAGGATCAAGATCAAGGTGCTGGCCAATGCAATAATGCAATGCTGAGGAAGGCTCTCCTTCTGGTGTTTGCCTACACCTGTCTTCTCATTGTATCCTCTCATGGAAGAGAGATCAAATTGAGAAGAGAGAGAGAGAGAGAGAGAGAGAGAGAGAGAGAGAGATATTCCTCTTACAACTTCTTAAGAGGCACTCCATCACAGTGACCCTACCCTTTTGACATACTTGAATTTCAAAGACCACATTTCTAAATACCATCAGAATAAGGATTAACTTTACAGCAAAGGAACTCTGGGCAAGCACATTCAGTCAATAGTAACGATAATCTTGATTTCTTTGTTCTGCGAAGCATATCCTCCACCTCACTTTCTCTGGAGTCAAGTCATGTGTTGGTATTAGAGGTCATACTTGGTACTAGAGGTAGAAGAAGTCTGCAGGGAAACAAGACTACAGGACAATAAAATACATCACTTAACTATTTTCAAAGTATTATCCCCTTCAGCAATCACTGAAATTCAAAGACTTTTCTTAAAGTACCAAGTTAAGAAATCAGCATGTACAAACATGGTATGAACACATACACAAAGGAGTGCATGCACACATGTGTGCTCCTGGCTCTGTGGCTGTGATTTATACACATGACATAGGGATCTTCAAAAACCCTTTGGAAGTGCCGCTGAAGCAATCTCAGTCTCCGAGAGTAAGAGCCTTTTGAATTATTCCAACCTTTGCCATGTCAAAACTTACAGAGTGTTTCATCACCTGTTAAAAGTAATGGTGCCTTGAAAATAGACATGAGCTGTCAACCCAGAGCACACTTCCCTCTAGGATCCTTTAGAAGGTTTCAGGGAAATTTCAGATCATTAGAGACTGCCTTTCCAACCTCAGTCAGCCTTGACCTGGGATAAAATACATGTTTCCTGAGAACACCTCATAATTTAAACTCCACAACAGAGGGCCCTTCTGGAGTTGCCACACGGATATTTATTCTGTTCTCCCAGACTTCCTTTAGAGGATCGGCCTGGGGTCTCTATTATATTCTATGGAGTAAGCTAATATTTAGACAATCATTTGTTTTCTCTGGGGAATAAAATAAGCCTGTGTTTCTCTCCCAAATAGTATTCAAGTTCTTTTTAAGTAGACTCAACTTTATGGAGAAAAGAGTAAGTAAAGAGGAAGTCAAGTAAATGAAATTTCCTACAGAAAATTCCATCTGCTAAATAATTATTTGCCATAAACTTGGAGGAGTAAATTGACCTAACATGGTACTCATCACATCTCACTTATAAACAGTCTCTTTTTATAGTTGAGGTGGAGGGTGGTATCTGATGGCAACTTCCAGTTATTCATACATTATTTATGAGTTTCACCACCATAAAATTTGCTAGTAACCTGCTCTCCTCACAAAATTTTTATTGCTGATAATTGAGAGATGATTGTAATTGAGTTCATTTTATAAAACATTGCTTTTGGTCAAGGAATATATAACTCTAAATAGATTTTTTTTTTCTGCTTAACTGGAAATATCTCCTAGGTTAAGATGATTCTTCTGAGTAAGATTGTCCAACAAGCCACAATTTGGGAAGTAAGTGGAACTGGGTACAATCCTGGCTTGGGAAACACTTTCTGCTTTAGAAGAACTTGCTTCTGGTCTTGTTTAAATGGAAATAATATTCACAAGGTAGTAGTGAATTGTACCTGGCCACTTTGAATAAGATCGATCTATTAATGAACCAGACATTCTTTACATTCAAAATATTCATCCAACGTGAGGCTAGAGAGATGGCTCAGCATTTGGGAGCATTTGCTGTTCTTCCAGAAGACCTAAGCTAAATTCTCAGCACCTACATCAGACAGCTTTCAACTACCTGTAGCTGTAGCTGATGACCTCTTCTGGCCTCTGCCTGCACCACCCACCCACCCTTCTCCTTACCCCCTACACACATATGAATAAATAATAAAATAAATATTTTAAAATGTCATTATACAATTAAGGAACCAAGAAGTCATGCTGTCATTCTCCTTTGATGTAGTAATCACTGTCGGAGGGGGAGTACTGGGTTCCATGAAAGAGGATTTCTCAGAGGAAGAAGAGGATTCTAAGCTGCTAGTTAGTGTCTCTTCATTTGAAAGGAAATCACCTACACTGTTTTCTGCATTGTTTTACTCTAAATCTCCCTCCCCCTCTCCCTCTCCCATTATTCTTATGCTGAATATAACCTTAATTTTACTATAAACCCAGTTTTTATTTTTTTCACTTTCCCAATCCTTCCAATTTCTTATCAAGTTGGTTATGACCACAGTTCAGAAGTAGTCCTTAGAAGTCACTGGATCTCAAATCAGTTCCTCCTTTATCTGAGTCTGGCTGCAAGAATTGTTTTTCTGGTGAAATAGTGTCATGCACATTTTATAGCACAAAGCATGTAGTAGATTTTTGTTGTCCTTTGTTTAGTTTATTCAAAATTAATATTTGATAATGCCCAGTTCAATGGATTCAGATTGCAGGTTTCAAAATGTAATTTTAAAATGACTAAAAATATACATCTTTATTTTATAAAGCATAAATAATTTGTACTTGTGTAAGTAAATCAGGAACATGCTTGTTTATCTATCTGGAATCTTTCTGATGTAATTTACAGAAACCAATTCAAATTAGTTTAGACAGAATAAAAGAGAATTTATCAGTTGTCAGAATAAGCTGGATCCGGGTCCGTAAACACTATCATCAGTGTTCTTTCTTACCCTCTCCCTTCTTTGCTTCACCATCAACGTCTTGGTTCTGCTTTCTCTCTGCACATAATGACAAAAAGAGTTCCCAGAAACTTAATGCAAAGCTTATCATCTGGGTAGCAAGTGATGGCACAGAGATGTCAGGAATTTTTTTCCTCACAACTTCTGTAAGATTCCTGACTATGACTTGATTCTGATTGGCTAAATGTGGATCATGTACATGCCTGTGAGGACCAGAGAGGGGATAGACTGACTGGCCACACTGAATCACATGCCCATCATCAGGGCAGGGAAGACACCTGCCAACATGTATACCAGGTTGGAAGAGACAATTGCTGAAAGAAAAAGGCTGCATAAACAACTTAACAGCTGTTATTAAAAATTAAAAAGATCGGGTGTGATGCATATTTTTGCTATGTTAGCTAGGGCATGAGAGTGTTAGGGCACGCTCAACTTTATTGCTAGTTCACCTTGTAATAATGCCCCATCAGCTAGAGGCAGAGTGAGGTTTATCCATCTTCTATTTACAATCTATTTACAATTTTATTCTAGCTCGAAGGGAATGGACTTGACAGAGACAACCACAAGCTCAGATCCACATAACAGTGTTCAACTCTATAGGGAAATGACCCAAGAAATTCAGAGAAATCTCACCCAGGAAGACATCTCTATAGAGCACATGCAGGTATCCATAAGAGGTTGTGAACAAGCTGTGTCTGCCTCTCACACACAAACCCAAAGCTAGGAGTGCATATTCATTAGTCACATGACTATTCACGTATCACACCCTGGACTTTAGCTTTGCATTTTAAGAGAACTATGGGACAGTGAAAACAGGTATACATTGGCTAATAGGGGCTTGCAGCATGTAAACCCAGAGAAAGGTTAGGAAAGCATGGATCGCTTCGTGGACAGAAAAGGTAAAAGGAAGATCTTCATTTTCTTTGTTTACTCCCTCAAAGCCCATGTAATAGTTTCATTGTAAAACTTTGCTTTGAAAACATCAAAAAACATTAAACAGCTCTGTGACAGGAGTCGTGCTAGGGTCTGAGAACAAAGCAATAAATAAGGAATGTTCTTCTCAAAATACCTCCACTCTGCTGGGAGGGCTGTCCCTTCCACAGATCATTACGATATACCAAAGATATGCAAAAAGTACGGTTAGGGCCCATGATGCAAATTTAAAGGGTCACAAGGGCAGTCTGACCGTAAGTATATATCTGTGTTGTCTGAAATTATACCACTACAGGCTGGTTCATCTGGGACTGACGGTGTCTTCCATTCCATTTTTAACAGCCCTGGTAAGACTATCGCTTTAGTCAGGATTGTCAGTTGTTCCTAACTGGTGTGAATTAATCAGTCTGATCATTTCTCCACTAACAAGCATGTAAGAAAATGGAGATTCTGGAGAACTTGAAGAACAAAGGGAAGGGAAGAAAGAGATATTGATTTGTTGGAATTGAGAAACAAAGTCTGACCTCCTTTAAGAGTCCAATCAAGACTCAAGCTGGCCTGGATGTACTAAATAATGACACTAAAAGACACTTGATACTACAGCATGGACAACTGAGTAATTTTACTCTTATTTGGCTGGATCTGAGCTACTCAGGAAGAACTGAATGATTTTTTTCACTGTATCTCTCCTGCCTCCCAGCAAGTATGATGAGATGTTTGCAGCCTCAAGATCTGGGGTAAGTTGTCAGGTCAGGATGGACCCAGGCAGATCACCATTAAACAGACCAAACGAACACAATCCCATTTGAGGGCCTGCCCTCAGTAACCTAAGGATCTTCTGTCAGACTCCACCTCTCAAAGATTCTTCCACTTCCCAAGAGTGCCACCCGGAGGACAAAGCCTTTCACACGTGGACTTCTGGGAGACACAACATCCACACTGTAGTACCCACTGAGTCACCTAGAGTTTGTCAAAGTATGTATAGAAAGACAAGTTCTTATTACCCAGGTGGACTTAGATCCCCAGTGACTGAGTACTGGATGGCATATGCAGAAAATGTCACAGATATAGGTAGGGAACACGAGGATGAGGCACATGGAGTAAAGATTGGGTGTCTTCACCTCTTGTGAACCTTTGTAAATAGTAGGATTCATCTACCACCCTTTGTGGATGGGGATAAACCAGATTTTGTTCTTGATAGAAAAATGAAGCATTACTTTCACACAGAATGGCATGGTATAACTCTGAGCATGTCACAGAACCACGCAGCAACAATGCCGTGATCCTGGCAGGCATGTTCTTATTACTTTCACACAGAAAGGCATGGTATAACTCTGAGCATGTCACAGAACCACCCAGCAACAATGCCCTGATCCTGGCAGGCATGTTCTTACTTTTCTCCTAACCCTGTTATCCCTTCCCCTTAGTTTCCCCAGAGTGAGCACTTCCAATAAAGGGTCATACTTGTCCTGGAAGCCCATTTTACCTGGAACTCAAGCTCTCATAAGTCAATATGTAATCTGCAAGAATATAAATAGGGGATTAAGTACCCTTAAAGTGGAAATGTTCACGAAGGGAAAAGGTATAGAATAGACTCTGTACCTTATTGACGAAATAAATAGCTCTCACCTCAAAGGAATGAAAGAGATCATATTTTATGGAGCCAAATATGAGTGACCGTGGCCCAGGAATACACACTTAGGTCTCTGCAAATACCATGTTCCAATGAGGTAGCAATTTCATAAGCTTCTTATAGTAACAGAACAAAGTCATAAATCAACATAGTCTTGAAATACATTGGGGGATACATTCAATAGACAGGTCATAGCAAAACAGGGGAGAGGTATTCTGCTATAGGTCTTAGATGCTATCTGATGGCATTCTTAGTCTTTTAGTTGGTGGAAATTGTTTCTTTGTTAGGTAAATATACTTTCTGCTGGTTACAAGATACAGAGTCAGAAACCTAGGTGGGCAAGGAATGGCTACTTAGGGGCTAAGGGTGGCCCAAGGTCATTTGTGAATAGGCTCTGGTTCTGCAACATTCCAAACCCCACAGTCATTGAAGTGCTAATCAGCTGGTCAGCAGGATTTTTCTGAGAACTTTTCATACATAATCTGTTCTTCTTGCAAGGAGGTTTCTAAAGGTCATCTGAGCTGAGGAAGCTAACCAATCACTAACACCTATTATGCACCTCCTGTTTTGAGGGATCCTGTTGGGCCATCTTTCCCAGAGCTAACCTAACACCAGCATGGGTGACAAGCTGCTGAAAACCTTCCTCCCATCTCCTCTTGCACCTCCCCCAAGACCATAGGTGAGGCTGGAAGGCAGGAGGAGGTAAATGGTTTGGCATCCCAGGGAAAGTTCCCATGAACATCTCCCCCTTCTACTAGATAGTGCTAACTGCCCCACTATGATTATCATAGCCCTACCTAGCCTTAACTGTTTATTTCCCTGCTAAGACTACGAAGCCAGAGTTATCCTGAAGCTGACCACAGCAATCTCTGCTCCACAGTGGCTGATGGACATGTCAGGCTGAGAAGAAATGACTCACTACAGCAGATTACATCACTAGTGGGACACCTTGGCCTACATGATCAAGGAAAACCAACTCCATTGCATTATTGCATTCTCTCTCTCTCTCTCTCTCTCTCTCTCTCTCTCTCTCTCTCATTTCCATATCAAACAGTATCTTTCTACACATGTAAATGAACACCAGCATACACACACACACACACACACACACACATATGCATATATAATCCGTGTGTCTTGAATACAGTGATGTGTGCTGAGAACTTCAGGTAATTTCCTCATTTTCCAATCATCAGAGAATGTACTTCCATACTCCTGGATGTTATAGACTATGTCTGCCCTAAAACACCACTCCCACATGAAGGGAATGAGAGTTTATTTTGGAGTCAAGTATGAATGACCGTGGCCTGGGAACAAGGATTTGGGTCTCTTCATATACTGTCTTCCAATGTGGTGAAAGCTTCATGACATTTTAATAGTGGCAAAAAATAAAGTTATAAAACAAGGCACTTTTAAAATACATTGGTGGAAAGGGGATTACAGCAAAGCGAGGGATTCTGTACTATGGGTTTCAGATACTATGTGACAACATTCTTAGCCTTGGGTTAGTGAAAGTCAGTTTGTGCATTCCCAAAAGCTTTACCTGATAGTCCCAGGATAGTAGGTCACACACAGAGATAGGCAATGCATGAATATTTTAGGGGCTAAGACAACCCAAGACTATTTGGCTCTGGACCTACAACATTCCAGCTCTCCACAGTTATTGAAGTTATAGTCAGTCCATAAGCCTTATTAGCATAAGTGCTGCATGCTTTTTTCTACTAAATTAAATTCATAACCACCTTATATCAATGCCATATTGTAATGTTACACAACTACCTTCATATATGCTGTCATCATTGTTTGAAATGTTGTGTCGTGTGAGACAGATATATGTTACCTGTTGCTTTGGTGCTCTGGGAAGATGACTGAAAGTCATTTCTGTAACTCCAGTACCATGATAGATATTTAATTGGTGTTCATGTGACTTAAATGAATAAATGAACAAATAAATTTAATCCCATGAGATTTGGATAGTTAGAAATAAATTCTATAATGTCTTGAGTCCTTCTGCTGAGTAAGCAACTACATCCCATACTTCTGGAGGTTTCCACAGCTTACTAGCCTGCTAATGCTTCCAGCCTCCATCTTCTACATCACCTCCTCAAGCTTTGTTCCCAATTACTTCTTATCCAAAGGGTAGATCACTCTGGTAGGCATGACATTTTTCTTCTGTTTCAAGTGTGAACGCAGAAAACTGACTTCTAGACCAAACAGGGTTATTTGCAATGGCTGTTTAACACATACATGACCCTGGAAGAAATCTAAATTAGAAGTATGTAATAATGTAGCAACTAAGACAAATATCATGTATTCTTTAATGAATTGCCTTCTACCCATATTCATTCACTAATCATACACATAGCACACACATGCATTTTCATATGTGAAACATTATTAACAAAAACATTAGCAAGAATTAAAACATAAACGGTGTAATTCAGAACTTTACACATGGATTACTATTCACAAGTATATGTTGAAAGGGAGAAGAAATATATTTGCAAAGGTAAAATTGGTCCAATCACATGCTAAGGTATCTTGGTTTTTGATTGATAAATTTTCTTTCATTGACTCTGGTTCAGTGGCTTGCCAGTGGAACCCAAGCCATGTTACTCTAGGGTCTGACAAAGCCACACTTTGCAGAAAGTTGTCTGCAAAGACCCACTGTAGCTCTCCAGCCTAAGAAATGCCGGTACTGTGATGCCGTCCCTATTTCATTTTCTAAGCTTCATAGTCTGAAAGCAGCCAGGCTGCAGGCATTGTGTTTTGAAAGGATTATTGCACTTCCTGAGAAGTTAAAGCCACTCAGCTTCAGCCCCCACGGCTTGGGACACCAACCGAGACATACTGCCATCACGCAGCTGCAATGGACGGTCTCTCGTGGCTTCCTGCTTAATGACATCCCAAACATCAGCTCCCCCTTCTATTACGCAGCCTCCTTGCCATGAACTCCTTTCTGCGCCTTTTAAGCCTTTTTCCATTTCTTTTGCATTTACCTTATTTATCTTACTTTCACAGTCCCCTGACCTGACTACCTTTAGATATCATCACTCCTATTTCCCTTTATGTATCAGTGGCTGCCGCTTGATATTACGGTGTTATTTTAATATCATAACAGAAAATGATAAAGGCCAATCAATTACTTTGTATTATCCATTGTGTTCCATTGGGATTGATTTTCCTCTATGTAATCATGTTTGCAGCCATAAAAACAAAGATTAAAAAGGGAGTTCTTTCTATTTTTCATATTCAAAGGAGTTGTAGTAGTAACCCTGCCTCATAATGCTGCTGCTAAGAGAGCTAAATCCCGTCTCCAGAAGAGGAGTCCTTGAGGAGCTGGTAATGGCCATGGACAGCACCCAAGACTGAGCCCTGGACTCCAGCCTGTGTCTGGAGTAATTTTCCCTTCTGCTCTTCGAGAAAACCTGGCATCATATTTATTATCTAATAAATGGTGAGCCTGTGTTGACTGCACATTTTTGCATTTCATAAGAGGTTCCCACATTGTTGCTTTGCCTTCACACCACATAAACTGCCTGAAATCCCCCACATCAAATAACCAGCGATGTACCGGTGCAGAACCTTCCTGGTGCTGCTGTACCATCACCTACTTAAACTTCAGTTGCTTGCTGAAGCTCCCAGTCCTTGAGAATAAATATACATTAGCTGCAAGCTGGGCACATTCAAATGCCAGGGACATAATACAAAGCAGGCCAAGCAGTGAACAGAAACAACCTGCAGGAACCTCCCACACTCACTACAGCAGGGAGAGGATCAGAGCCAGGAATTGGCTTCTAGGAGATGAACCATAGAGACTAAGTCCTCCCTATAGGAGCTTCACTTGCACAGACATGGAGGGGCTGGTGGACAGCCCCACATGGCAGCTCCAAGCATAGTGGAGAACATCCTCCCTCTACAACCTGTCTTAGTATCCAGTATAGGACTCTTGAAATTCCCAGGACCACACGAGGAGACCAGTTTGCCTTTTGTTTGTTATAAACACCCATGAAGAAGTTGCCTGTGTGGAAGCTTTACAGAGCTTTAATGTCATCTGATCTCACGTTTTATTACCGGGGTGTTTCTGGCTCTCCTTGTCCCCTCTTTGTGCCTCCACTGATCCTTTTTCCTGAAAGAAGCAAAAAATATTCATTAACATCATTCCAGCGACTGAGAAGACAGCTCAGTTTGCAAAGCGTTTGCCTTGAAAGCATGAAGACCTGAGTTTGGCCCCAAGAACCCATGTAAAAAAAGCTGAGTGTGATGGTGAGTGCTTGGATGCCAGTACTGTACTGGAAAGGCAGAGACAGGAGTGTCTCTGGTGTCCTCAGCAGGTCAGCCTAGCCTAATCTGCCAGCTCCTAACCAGTGAGAGACCCCGCCTCAAAAAAGAAGATGTATGGGTCCTGGAGAATGCACAGACACATGCATATGTATTAACACGCGCGCGCGCGCGCGCGCGCGCACACACACACACACACACACAGAGTCATTCCAGGTTATAGGGAAGGGAGGTCAGTGGCAGGTCAAGGTTTGTGACCTCAACATTCCCCAGCATTGTACAGCTATCAGAATGCTGTTGTTGCTGCAGAGATGGGCTCCTGGTGCTGCTGTCTCCTGCATAGATCTGGAGAGTCCTGAGGGTACAATCCAGGTGGGCACCCTGCAGTTACAAACTACTGGCTCTTCCCTCGTGAAGCCCTTGAGACTCTTCTCTCAAGACTCCCATATTCTGAAAATCTCTCCCGTCATTTGACACAGTTCAGACTCACTCTCCTTTCAGATGCAGTACGAATTGCATTGGCTTCCATTTTATGAAAATGCACATCATGTAAAAGAGAAAGGCAAGTGCTATGCATCTGTGCATTTTGGAACATGCCTCACATACCTGTGCTCTGCTCCTCCCTGGTGCTCTGGGTTCCGCCTACCCCTTCCCAATTCCTGAACCTGTTTTCTCTTTGGCAGCTCTCTCAGGCACAGGAGTCCCTCAGGGGTAGTGCTGTTGCCTGACAAGCAAATGAAACCTTGAGGAAGGAAGGAAGGCAGCCACAAAGCCACCCCTTCTCACAACAAAGCCCAGAGCTCCCGTTTGCTCATTTGCTTAAAACGAAGTCTCCAACTGCCTCCCGCAGCACTCTCCCTGGGAGAGTTCATGCTCAGAGCCACTGAGTCATTTTTATTGTATAGCAAACAGTTGTTCAAATAGTATATCTTTGAATGGTCATTATTCCCCCCTCCAACTCCACCAGCCACAAATCTCTGGGAGTGGAAGGCAGCCCTGCAGCTGTCACCCTGCCCACCCCCCACTCCCTGGTCCTCATAAATAAATGCGCTCCAGTATTAGCAGAGGACCCAGCAAGCTAGACTTGCAGCCCCCAGAATGGCTGAATGATCTGAAACTTTAAAGAAAGCCTTCCAAATGCTTTGTGGCACACTTAGCACTTTGGGAGCGGGGGATCTGTGGGAATGGGGTCAGATTTCCTCCTCAGGGAAATCACTCAAATAGGTTTTAAAATTTATAGCGTGTGTTGTGATAATAAATAAAAATAAAACGTACCTCCCAAACTCAGAGTTTCTTTGACTAAAGAGGTCCTCTGGGCTTAGGTTAGCTCCCTCCGATGCTTTTCTGGTTTCACAAAACCTGGCGGGAGATTGGGAGTCCACGCAGCTGCTGCAGGATGGAGCTCTCCTCTCCCCAGTTCCCGTCCTAGCTGTGTTTGCACCCTCCCAATCATCACTGACGCTGGGTCCCCTCCTCCCCCGTCTGATCCTCCTGGCCCCTTCCTCTTTTGCCTCCCTCCCGGCTCACACAGAGCACCTCTCAAATCAAAGCGCCTCTGTCAAGCCACAGACAGTTCTCTGGTATCTAATGGCCCCAGCATCCCTCAATGTTCCTCAAAGTATTCCCCTTCCTGGTCCCTAGCCTCAACTCCACTGCACCCCATTTCCAGGTCATTCCTGTGTGCTGCACAGCCTAGAAAGGTGACCTGTGTAATTAAATGTAAATGCTTTTAAACGAGGGTTCCAATTCTGGGTGATTGATTCTATGGTATAATTGACATCTCCCTACATTACAAAATAACATGGTTTGAGGTGAGATTCTGGAGTTACACTAGATTTTTTTTTCTTGCTTTCTGAAAACACTCTCTTGAAGGGGAGACAAAAGCAGTAATCGCAGGGCTTCCCAGGGCCTCGCAGGAATCTTGTGCCAGTATAAGGAAAGCAGGCCCGTCTGGAAATATCAACCTCTGACCTAATTTGCTTGCTTCTGCATTATGGTTCTAATTGCATTCCGTAGAACCTATTGTTGCTGGACCCCCCTGGGGGTCTCAGGAAAATCTAACAAAAACAACGTGCAATGGATTCCATGTGTGAAATCTACAGTCTTTTTTCCCTCTTTGCTTTACATTAAGTTAGAATTTATATCACTTCACAGCCCATATGAAAAGTATTTCAAATGATATGGATGAAATTATCTCCTGAAACTAATTCCTCACATAAAACTTGAACTAGGTGAACCTGTCTCTAAACAGCCTGCAGGTAAAGACTCTACAGTGAGATAACTTTGGTTTGGGAATATTTTTACATTAGCTATATCATTTGTTCAAATAATCTAAATCGTTTGTAAAACTTATATGTATATATTCTCCTCTCCTCTTGCCCCTGTTAAACTTCAAACCATGCAGTCTAAATTAGTGATCTTTTTTCTTTCTTTTTTTTTAATATTAAGATATTTATAAGGGACACTTTTGCAGGAGGAATGTAAACCATATATTAAAAGATTTCCTGGAAAAGTAAGTTGTCACTCTTGAAAATTTAAGATTAATTTAAAACCTGCAATAGAAAGAATATGTTGGTGCTGGAGAGATGGCTCAGTGGTTTTAAAAGCACCGGCTGCTCTTGCAGAGGACCTGAGTTTGATTCCCAGCACCCACATGGCAGCTGACAACTGTCTTAATTCCAGTTCCAGGGGATCCTACATCCTCCGTGACATTGTACGACAGAGGTGCACTTACATGCAGGCAATACACTCATACAGATAAAATAGTTTTTATTTTTTATTTTTAAATATTTTATTTATTATTTTAAATTTTGTGTGTATGAGTGTATTGCCTGCATGTATGTGAGTGCACCCATGTCCTGCAGTACCCGAGGAGATCAGAAGAAGGTGTCAGATCCTCTAGAACTGGAGTTACAAATGGTTCTTAGCTCCGCTGAGCCATCTCTCCAGCCCCTCTTTATTTTTTTTTAAATATTTTATTTGGGGCTAGAGAGATGGCTCAGCGGTTAAGAACACTGACTGTTCTTGCAGAAGACCTAGGTTCAAATCCCAGCACCCGCATGGCGGCTAACAAACTGTCCGTAACTCCAGTTCCAGGGGATCCAACAGCTTCTTCTGTCCTCTGTGGGTATTGCATGACACTGATGCACTTACCTACATGCAGTCAGTACATGCATGCACATAAAATAAATATAATAAATAAAATATTTTAAAAAATAAAAAGAAAGGAATGAAGGAAAGAAAGAGTCTAAATAAAGAAATATTTAATACCAGTATTAGGAAAGTTAAGACCTAAAGTTACTGATCCAGAGCATTTTAAATATAGACAGTCAAAGGGTGTGATACACCGTTCAACTTCATGCTGTTTTTGGTGCATTTACTTGTTGGAGGATGTGATTGGTGTGGATTTTCAACTTTGCAGAATCTAGAATCACCTGAGAGACGGGCTTCTGGGCATGTCTGTGGGGGATTATCTTGATTGTGTTGATGGGTGTGGGAAGACCCATCTCAACTGTGTGTGGAATCATTCCATAGACCTTGGATCTAAGACTGAATCAAATGTGAAAGTGAGCCAAGCACTATCATTCTGTTCACTGCTCTCTGTGTCTCCACTGAATACAATACCACCAGCTGCTTCAAGCTCTTGCTGCCATAACTTTCCAACCATGATAGACTGGACCTTGCACTGTGACACAAAAATAAACCCTCTTTCCTTTCAGTTGTTTTCTCAGGGTGTTTTATCACAGCACCAGAAAGAAATAAAGACAGAGGATCATCCAATCAATAAGTTAAAGGTCACTGAATAGTGCCTGGTGAATAACAGGTACTGGAGAGCAATTTGTAAGGCATAATGTGTGCCTGGCTTTAGGGATGCCTAGGAAACCTGGCATTAATAGATGTCAATCTGGCAGTACCTGAACATCACATTAGTAAGCACAAAACGGTGATTTCCCATGTTGTCTTTTCTGAGTATGTCGCATGAAGCAGTAGAGTGGCACAGCTTGAAATCTTTACTCTTGTCTACAACAGCTTCAAGAAGAAAGCATTTAATATGCAAAATAGTCAGCAGGATGCCAACTTTTCACAGAAATCTATCATGGACCAAGTTTGACTTCCTGCACTAGTGACCATTTGTGGGGTTCCTTATGAGGCTACAATGCTCCTGAGGGGTCTGCCGCCATTCAGGGTTATAATAAAAAAGTAAAAAAAGAATTTAATACAATAAGAATATCTCTGCAGCTTTTAAACAAAAGGAAGTTTATTTCTCAAAACTTATTGATGCTTGGGTAACAAAAGATGTACAATTATTTCTCTCAATAGCAGCTAATATTTTTAGTGCTTAAAAAGAACAAGGACATGACTTAGCGGTTAAGAGCACTGGCTGCTCTTGCAGGGGACCCAGGTTCAGGTTCCAGTACCACACTGATGGCTAAAAACTGTAACTCCAGTTCCAAGGGAAATCTGACACCCTCTTCTGACTTCCGGGGGCATTACATGACATAGGTGCCCTTGTATACATGCAGGCAATACACTCATGCACATAAAAGAAAAATAATAAATAAAATATTTTTTAAAGAGCAAGGAAATGTAGTTGGCACTTTATACATACTTTCTGTCTTGACACTAACAGCTTTTTCATTCTTATCCCATTTTATGGACAAGGAGGCTACAAACGTTTAGAATGCACTCAGGGTGATTCAGTCGCTAAGCGGAAGGCGCAAAATTAGACACTGGTCAAGTCTGTACATCGCAGAAGGCTTTTTGAAGCAGGAGGACCTTTGAAAAAATGGTTTGGATTGTTGGTGATGGTTTTTAACGCAGGTGGGATTTAATGACTGCAGAAGGGCTGATGTTTGAATATTGTTCAAGAAGATCCCAAAGGAAAAGGTTGGGTCTGCAAGGAAAGTAAACTTTTATGACTGTGTTGTTTCAAAAGACTTGGCAGCTCTAGTTATTCTCACAACTCACTTGTATTGCTCTGTTACTTAATCAGTATTACACAGCACCACTTAATCCTTTTTATGGCTAAGCCTGTCTTGTAATGTTGTTGTACTGCTGATAAACCCATTCATTGGAATAATGCACCTTTAGAAAGCTGGCACATGCTCTGTTTTTAAAGTAAGGATGCTCTTTTGGGAAAGCATCTACGCTGCCACAGTTCTTAATACTCTAGCACAACACAAAAAACAGTTACCTGGAAAAGGCTTAAGAACGTAAAACCACTTTTCAAACAAATATTTATTTCATTGTCCTCTAAGACTCTGATTCCGAGCCACAGGTCTTCTTAAATGATGGGTTTAAAGCACCCAGATTTCCTTTTTATCGTGATGTGTGTCAATTACATCAGCGGTTAAAACTGTGGTAAAATGTTTTCAAAAAAAAAAGAACATCTCAGTCCTGAAAACTGGTAGATTTCTCTTTCTGATTCATGAAAGCAATATTAGTAATTAATAAATAATAAAGTTTATTTAATTAGTAAATAATAAAGAGGAGTTATTATGATGTCTGCTTTAAAGGAATTTTGCAGTTCCATATCCACTCTGCTAGCAGTTTTAATTTCAATGAAATATGCACGCTTACATCGAAGAACTCTAAACCTGGCTTTGTCCTGACAGTAGCAGTCAGCTTCCTTTGAGAATCAATTAGCAGCCAAACAACTCCACAGACTCGGGAACATGCAAGTCCGTGGTGTTTCCCTACGTTACCTGGAGCAAGGGAAATGGCCTAGAGATAGCTGTGGTGAGGGAGAGCATGAAAAGACACACCACACCGGTGGGAAGTTCTCAGAACAATCTGTACCGGAAGAAACTGTGTCTGAGGCTACAAGGCAGCTGTTGCAAATAATGAAATATCATTTGCATTTCTCTGTTCCTCTATGTTTCCTTTGACCTTGCTGCTTGTTTCTTGAGCTTGGCCAGTTACAATTAAACCAGCAAATCAGTACACTTGTTTGTTTCCAATATATGAGAGACCAGTACAGCATCGTTTCAAAGGGAAATGCCCACAAGGAAAGGATAAGAAAGTGCTGTGCAAACCTTGGGAAGACGGTCGAGCAGTTTCAATTGGAGTCAGACAACTCGACCAGAGCAAGAAGAAAAGGATGCTCTCGTTGTGTGCAGTTGGAGAGGGCAAGGGGCTGAAAGAAAAGGTTTTATTTTTAGAAGTCTTTGCTAAGTTCTTTATAAGCATCTCAATCTTTGTTAAAAAGAAACAGCAGATATCTACATTTTCCTTAGGGGAATGCGTTGGTGTGTTTCCATATAAAATTTTAGTGGTTGGCTGCCTAGAGTGAGGTTTTCGTAAGAGAATACACAAACTGTTCTTTTTATGGTTCTTTATTTATAGTGAAACAGCCATTTTAATAAAATGATTCACTTAGATTATTTTACTGCCCTTCATTACGGGTCTTTGTATCTTTTCACTTGCTCTTGCTTTCCCCTGGGTTAAAATTAAAATGTTTGACTCTGTAGTTAATCACTAATAGATTTGGTTTTTGAAGAACTTTGATCTTTTAAAAACATGCTAAAATGTTATTCTACAAATCTAAAGATCAGAATAAATACAAACCACTTGGTGGCTCACGTGTCATTCCAAGGCTGAGTTAAAGGTTGCTTAGAGCAGATCTTCAGCATTTATTTACTGGGGGAAAGGAGGGCAAAATGACTTGTTCATGGAAGAATTGAGAACCTCTTCTTTTCCAGATTTTAGGTACAATATTGACACATGCCCAGTGCATTCCATTCACAGTGACATAGCATTCTGTTCGGACAAAAGTGATTTGTTTTGTGTTTGAAATGTCATAATCTAAAGTCTACTGTATGAAAGGCTTTTCTATGGGATATGAGCTACAATTTGTCTTCATGCACGAAGGAGATACAGTGCATTGAACATTGTAATTATTATTGAAGAAAAGTCTCAGAATTGAATATCTGGACTCTAGTAAATTCAGTTAAAAACAGTAAGACTTACACTTTGAAGATGTGACTGGTAATGTGTGTAGTGTGATCTGATGCCTGCTGGCAACACAAGGGCATTTTGACAGTCAACTGAGCATTTACATACAAACAAAAATGAAGATGGTATCAATAGGAAGTAATTATTTCTCATCTTATTTCAAAGTTATGATAAAATTTAATGCGAAACAGAACTGATATAGTTAAGACAAATTAACCCACTAAATTTCAAATTAGAATTTTTAAACACTGGAAGATTCAGGTGCACAGTCTCTATTTTGAATGCATCTTATCGCTAAAATATTCTGTACTTACTTTGACAACATAAAGTACACCTACATACAGATTTACACACAAGATATTTCAGTTAGAAAATTATGTAAAAATAAATCCTTCTTAAATAAATACAGATTTCTACATAATGTGTTGTGGCTTAAAATGTGAAAATATAAACAAGCAGACAGACATGTGCATAGCCACACATGCATGCATACATGTATGCACATCTCCCCTCTACACAATTTTCTGAGTTAATGTCCCATCTCAGAAAATATATGCTTTGAATAAGATGGATTAAATATGTTGCTCCAATTCTAGAATGCAATAAAATGATTACATTAAAGGTGACCATATTTTAGGGGAAAATAGCTAAGTTGGGCTAATTTATTATTATAAATCTCGACCCTTATTGAATTTAAAGAAACTTGGACCAGAGATCAAAGTGCATTTTGACTCGTTTGAAAATTGTAAATGATCCACTCCCAGTTTTCCAACCCCATAAAGTTAGAATGCAGTCTGTGAGCACTCTCTGCTCTAATCAAGACGAAAGGGGCTTCAGCCTCAAATGTCAATGCCATGAACATGTTCAATCTGGAAATCTTTTCTAAGCAAGCAACCATGTGCAAAATTTACAGAACTTGTCATGAAAGGGCTGCAGCTGCAAACCTGAACACTTCTCACTTCCATGAAGACTCCAGATGTTGAGATGGGGAGGTGAGGCTCTGCTCTTGGCTCCACCTCACCGACCACCATCTTAAGCAGTGTTTCTGCAGGTGAAGGAGTGACCATTGACCACTGGAAGAGAAAAATCGTGTCCTTACAGCAAAAAGTGCTTCATGGATTTCCTTCCACACTGCCAACCCAAACATTCAGTCAGAGATTAAGATGTGCAATCTCTCCAGCCACCCAGTAAAACTGGGGGCTTCCCAAAGCTTCCAAAATGCAAAAGAAAAATATTCATCTGGTTATGAAACTAAGCGGTTGTTGCAAGCTACTGCCAAAAAGGATTGCCATGAATTACACTTCAGTATTATCTCATGGAAATTTTTCATAGACCATGTTTGCTGCTTATAACTAAAAACGTCTTGAGATAAATTTAAAAATTTACTGCAGAAATATAAAATCTGCCAAATATCATCATAGACAAAGACAATTTGATGAATTAAAAAAATGACTAAGTCTACTTTTAACACCACTAGCATTATATGGAATATTTATAATATGCAATCTTCTTTTTATAATGTGAAGTGTTTTTAAAATGAAATCTGCACTTAGTTGCCAATATCTTCTCCTTCTGGCTTCTCACTTTATGACACTAACATAGGATCTCATTCACTAAGCCAATTGAAATTTTAATAAAAGAAAGCAGGAGTTTCTAATAAACTCCTGCAGTGAGCTGATAATACTAAACATCTTTAGCAGCATGGTGTTTTTTATTATTATTTTAGCTGTATATTAATATGCTAGTATTTGTAAACTCCCCAGTGCCACTAGATTTATTTCAGAAGCCTTCACTACATTTTTCTATTGTGAAAAGTTTATCTGACAAAGAAAAATTCCTTTTTTGGTGGTTTTCCACCCAACAACTACTTGACAGGAAAATATATAGCTGACAAATGTGTTGTGACTTTGCGTTCAGCCCTGGAAGGACTAGTGACTGATTTCACTTATTTCAAGACTGGCCCGGGCTAAGCATGAAAGCGGGTGGAATATATAACTTCTATGGAGGCATGCTTTGGCTTCTATGGAGGATTTAACATTATCTGTGGGCCCATAGTTCTCATTGCAATAGCTCCTTACTGACTTTATCTTCTGTTCAATCCCCTCAACAGTGCTCCCAGGTCCCCACCCCAACTTTCCAACCAGATGGCTCACCACCACTCTTGCATCTGAATATTAGGGACTGTGGCTGTATAACTTTCACTCTGAGTATAATACACAAAATACATGTTTAAAATATAGTGGGAGTGTGCAATTCAAATAAAACCATGTGGGGTAGATTTACAGTACTGGGTGTCATATGAAATTATTGTCAATGGTTAGTGAACTTCAACCTACATAGTATACAATGTTATTTGCTAAGTGTCAAATACTGTTCTAGGTACTTTCTGTAGGAGAACTAGTTTTGGCCCTTTCGCCTATTCAACATGTCAGGTGCTGTTATTATATCTACTTTACAAATAATAAAGCTAAGGTATAGGACTTGGCCATGTCCTGAGGCTAGAAAGAGCCAACCAGATTCAAACTCATGTAACCTTCCAATACCTGGCTACTGTTCCAGTGTCTCTGTAAATCCATTGTGTTAAGCTGGGTGATGACAGTTGGCCTTTGCCTGGAGTCGCTGTTCCAGTCCAGGCCCGCCTCACTCTTCTCATCCCATATCCTCTGGGTAAACGGCATTCCTGATTTTGCTAATCTTAAATTCAGAAAGAAAATCGATCCTCTCATCCACTACCAATGCTTTCCAATCTGACTCTGCAAAATCAGTCAAGAAATATTTGTTATGGATCTCAACCCAAAGTTGAAAGAAGACAAAACTAGAGCTATGATGAACCTCTTTGTGTCCTGCGAGATTAATTTTATACAATATTTTAACATGTTAAAGTGTTATTTACTCATTTGTTCATTTATTTATTTATTCACTTATTTATTTATTCACTTATTCACTTATTTATTTATTTA
>NW_008360332.1:5184665-5195000 GCF_000622305.1 Nannospalax galili
CACTATACATCCTAGGCTGGACTTGAATAAACCGAAGCCTTCCTCTTCTGCAACCCGAATGTTAGGATTACACGGATGAATTACCAGACTCAGTTTTTTGTGTATGAGATTTAGGGTTAAGTCCAAATGATATGTGATTGGAGAAGGAGTTTCTCTACATAAAACTTTAAAAGACACCCTTTCCGCTAAGCAAGGTTCCAGGCATGGTGGATAGACTACCATGTGTAATAAGCATTCCTTGCAAGCATCTGTGGAATCAGGATAGTCTTGTCCAATGTGGAAAAGAAGAAATGAGTCCTTGTGGCAAGGCCTGCAGAGTTTAGATGGAAAGACCACATCTTAGAAAAGGAGAAACTTGGTTTTTCCAAAGCCAAGATACTGAATCCATTCAGAAGCAACAGCAGCCGTTGGGCAGAAATCCAGATTAGTTTATGCAGATTTGCAAAATGCATCACAGTTGACCAAAAAAAGCACAACTGTATTTTTTACCCCCAAATTTTCTGTGTCATGTTAAGGCTGAGTATTGGTTGGTGTGCTATGGAGGGCAGCATCAGTTCCTGAGTTGCAGCTTAGATGTGCTAACATTGGATTGCTGATCAATCCAACATATGGCTTTGTTTTTTGTTTTGTTGAGAGAGGGTCTCGTGCATCCCAGGCTGGCTTCTAACTCACTGTGTAGCAAGAATGACTTTGAACTTTTCATATTACTACCTCTGATACCATTGGGATTACAGGAGTGTACTACACACCTGGTTTATATGATACTGGGCCCCGGGGCGGGGGTCAAACCCACGGCTTCATCCATGCTGGGCAAAGCACTCCACCAACTGAGCTACATCCACAGAAGTCTAACTCATAATATTCAATCACATATTGGCCAGTAGCTGTTCTGTAACTGGTTTCTAGGGCAAACCACCAGACACTATAGGCACATGTCGGGGGGGGGGGGGGGGAGTAGCATTTGGTGATAGAAATACCATATATCTTTGTTTAGAAGTACTGGCTTCTATTAAATTTAATTACTTCCCCTGTGGCTTTAAATCAAGGGCAGCTTCTGTTAAATTTAATTACTTTCCCCTGCGGTTTACATGGCAAAGGTGTCATTGCTACTCGGAACGCTCCTGGCCAAAGGGAGAGCTCGGCTGTGATTTGCTCCACAGCACCAACTCCTTCTCTCATAATTTTGTTTTTTCCCTTCCATCCAATCACATGTTTTGTGAACGTTTTATTCATGAAATCTGCTCTTGGTATCTCGCAAATTATTCAATTAAGAGCTTATGATTGACAGTTGAAATCTGAGGGGAGGGAAACAAAGCAATTTTTGATAAATTTCAGCACAAAGACAGCCTGGGTTTATTTGACAATTTCATCTTAAGAATGTCTCATTTCATAATCTGCACAAAGATGCAGTTTTCTAAATTTTTTGACTTTCATTATATTAAAAACCCAAGCTAACAATTTTCACTGCTAATTGCAGTCCACACCAATTCCAATTGCTCTTCTGCCCCCTAATTGTGAAAGCAAGCATTGGACTGTAGCTAACGCAGCCCTTTATTGACTCCGTTCCAGCGCATCTGCAGAAGTGAATTCCTGAAAGTTTGCTTCTCTCAAGATGAAGTAGATCTTCGTTAACATTCTGAAAACGAAATGCAGCTTCATAAAAAAATATAAGTCAGCTTTCAGACCATTTTAGAATTTCAGAGAAATTCTGCATTATCTTTCCCATGATTCTATGCTGATGTCAGGCTGTATTTCAACCGAAATGACAATGAAATCATTTCAATTCCATGCAATGCGCAAAAAAACAGTCAATTTTTCACTTGGCAAGCTGAAGTCTAAAGTAATTAAGCACTGCTGTGTGGGAGGCAGCTTCCTGCTCTGAAGTCAGCCTGAGATAATTACCATATTAAAGTCAAAACATCATGTACCGCACTGATAGATAGATGGATGGAGAGATTGGGCATCTATTAAATGATCCATTTTGTTATGCTTCCTGGGAAATGTGCCACTGATGCCAATTAAGAAATATATATTCCAAGTGAGTATTTCTAAGTGACAAAACTTCTATCTGGTAAATTGAATTTATTATTTACTGATCATGAGGTACTTAAAGTCATAAAAATCTAGCTAGAGCGCAACCTAGGAGGAAAATCACATGCTCTGACTCGATTTACAGGCCCCTCATTACCCAACTGCTATGTTGGTAGAAAGTTCTTCCTGGGAGCTTTCCCAGGCAAGGTCCCAAGTTATTTTGGTCACGAAAACTCTAACTGGAATAATAATGTGATGCTGTAGATAAAATGTAAACATTCAGAAATTTCAAAGTCCAAAAACAAGTTGAGTGGAAAATTCATTCTGTGTGTGTTTAAAAGAAAGGTAAATGAAACGCACTTCAAAGAATAATCTTTATTAAATATCTTTCTATCTGTCCATGGCACTGGAAAAGGAAATGACCTCCCAAATATCAAAGTCAGATATGTAATTTATTAGCACAATTCAGCTGAACGCAGAGCAGAAGGCCTAAAATACCCCTGTGGCCTTGTTTATTAAAAATTAATCATTTATTAATACTCCTTCTCAAGTTTACTAGATATAGCATGTTTTTAAAATAATTTTATAATGCTGCCTTGCAAAGAATAAACTAATGAAACACCTCAGAATGATTTTACTAGGGCACTTTATTTTTATGTAAATATGGGTCAAAAAGAACATAACACATCAACTGTCTCAAAAAGGGCATCTCCAAATCAGGATCTTTTTCTGAGTAAAGGAAAGGCGCCCCTGTGTCTGCAGCCAAGGTTGTGTTTGATTCTCTCTAACTACTTTCTATGGGATTTATTTGCTACCATGTCCACTAGTTTATTTGATACCATAAAAGAGGGTGGGCTAAATCCATACTCTCTAAAAGTCAGAGAACGGAACTTTAGAAAATCGAAACTAATATTTTTTCTCTAGTTGACCAAAAAATGTTATGTTTTATAATCTAAAAAATTCTGAAGCCAGGAATGGTAGCAAACAGTAATAATCCCAGCACAAGGGAGGTAAAGACAAGCGAATTAGGAGTTCAAGGCCATCCTCAGCTACATAGCAAGCCCAGTCAGGGCTACCTGGGACCCTGTCTCAAATGAAATAAAATAATGTAAAATAAAATAATAATCTGCTCATGTAAGGAATAAATGCTAATTCTTTTCCTGCGGAGGAAATTTAAAGAATCACTAGCTGATTTTCATGATTCCATCCATTCCTACTAACCAGCACTTGATCAGTGAGCCAGGTGGTCCATTAAGTAAAGCTGTCACTACTAAATTCCAGACTGTTCTAAAGGACAGCAGCAATCATTTGATTTTGTGTGTGTGTGTATAGATATTTCAGTAGAAATCTTGAAATGAATGAAGTTTGGTTTCTCTTCTGTAAAAAGAAAGGAATCATTGGGTTTTTATTATGGTTTGTCTCTATGCCCCAGGATTCAACAGAGAAGTTCATTACACATCTTTCACATGTCTGGTAGCACCATTTTCTTAAAGGAGAAGCATATAAAAAATAATAATGTTGTTGTTTATTGTTAGTGTTGTTATTGAAACAGAGTCTCACAGAGGCCAGGCTGACCTCAAACACCCTTATATAGCCCAAAATGACCTTGAATCCTGAGCCTCTTGTCTCCACCTCCCAAGTGAATTACAGGTGTATACCACCATGCTCAACTAGGAAAGAGTCGTCATGATGGAGAAGAGACAGAAATGTTTCCTTTGAGTCTCTACATAGATCTAAGTAATATATAGATCTAGACAGACACACATGTGCACATGCGTACACAAATACACAAGGAATGCTTTTCTTTTTCACCTGTTAGTTAAAAATGGAAAATAAAATTTGTGTTAGATTCTTTATGGAAAATAACATTTTCTTATAAACTGAAATTTTTTTATTCTTCTTTATTTAATACTCTATTTTTCTATAATAGAATCATATGTTTTCAAAGTTGGCAAAAATAAGCTTCAAGTTGAGAAGTTTTTTTTTAAAAAAAAAACTTAACTGGAAATGCTTGGTCACTTTATAATACAATCCCAATTGAAAATGAAGTGTAAAGGCCTCGGGCAGAGGAGACCGCTTTGTCATGGATGGTCCTGACTACCAAACATAAGGTGCATATAAAGCCCATGTTGGTGTCAGTCTGAAGTAACCTCAGACCAATAGATGAGGGGCAATAACTTGTGTTGCAAATCCTGTGACTCATTCTAAAGATGCAAATAAATAGATGGGGAATGGAGCTCAGTGAAAAGGAAGATTGGGGGCTTTGGGCTCTGGTCTGGGAACAAGAAGATCTAGGTGTCTGATTCTGGATGTACTGCTGCCTCTGTGTGTGAATTTAGAACTTTCTCCTTCCCTTTGTCTCCATCTGCAAAACTCAATAACATATCAGGCCAAGCCTTAAGCAAAGCAGACCAGCTAAGGGTAGAGAGGACAGTTTGAACGTGTGGAGCAAGATTCCTCCTGGGAGAGTTGTTCTGAGTAGTGAATTCTAGCATCATTTACAGCTGCCCAACTACAGGTGCTGCTTAGAGAACCCAACCTCAAACGTTACATTATTTTTCTGCCCTTCAACCATCCACGGGTTTGAGGTTTTTCTCACCATAGTAACTGCAAGAGTGATTGGACTGTTCAGCTTCAGTTTATGTTCCATTTCATTCTTTAATTTCTATGTTCAGAGATGATGACTTCTGTTTGCATCCATGGTGTTTCAGAAAAAAAAAAAAAACTGTTAAATCGGCTTTCCCTTGAAACATTTAAACTTAAGGGAAAAAAAAATCCCACTTTACCCATCACAATGGAATAGTATAAATGTAAGCAGAATAACACTATTTGTGAAAGTAGCTTACGCTTTCCTAAGAAGTTTCCCCAGTGTTCATCCCCACCTCCAACACATACTTATCTAACCAAAACTAACTTTAAGCTACCTGCCAAAATCTGTTTTGACATATTTTGATTATGTATTGGAGAGCCCCTTTTAAGACAGTTCTAACATGCTAAAAAAAAATGAAATGGACTAATTCTATCTCAAACCCCTAAATCAAATAAACAAGACATCAATGCATGTAACCTTTCATTCACACTTCATCCACCACCTCATTCTTTACTCTCCTGCAATTCACCCACGATAATCTTCCACCTCTCAACAAATGCCATATTCAGTAACTCAATCATACATCTTAATCAAAAGCAGTGAGTGCAGTGGCCGACATGAAAGAACACCTACATAAACATAGTCCTTTGTGCCTTCAAGTTTCCCTCACGCTGACACCGTTAACACAAGACAGCATTTCTCATCACTGGGAACACCCCTCTGAAGTCATTAAATGCTCAGCACTTTCTCTAACATCATGGAACAACAGCCAGCAGCGGTGTCATCTGATTTGAAAGCAGACCGACACTAAAGAAGTTTAGACTTCAGAATTAACAGGAGATAAGAGAGTATTTCTTTTATTACCAAGATAGTCCCCCCAAGTTACCGGAATAAGTACCTGACCCTCAAATATTATTTTTATGTGTGATTTGTCCAATAGCTCCTGGCAACTAAAGTGATAAAAGGGATTCTCTTCACATTTCAAACCAAGGCAAAGCAACAAGATATTCTAACGAGATGTGCTAACAGGTTTTCATCAAACGGAGTCCCTACCATTTCCCTCGGTGTCATCACCTTGGCGGGCACGACCCTCTTCACTCTGTGCCTGGATGGGGCCATTCTCCTCCTCAGGTCTTTGCATCATTCCCTTCCTAATGCTGAATCAGCAGGACGATGGCTGTGATTTTATATTCAAGATGGTACCATCAGAAGAAAGGAGACTAACCTCTTGGGCCCCAGTTCAAAGTGGGCACATTGCTACATACAGTCACAAGTCTCTAGTCAATAGATTTTCACAACTGTTAGCCCAGTGTTGCTTCTCCCCATTCTTGCAATGACAAAAATGTGAATCAGAAGTGAGCAAACCAGGCCAGAAACTAAATGAGAATGCCACGGTGGGGCGCATACAGCTGACTGGCTGTAAGTATTCTTAAGACTACATGACTCCATATCTAAATGTGTTTGCTTAGGGTGTCCACTCTGCTGCCTGTGGGCCACCTGGGCCCCAGGATAGCTATGAATGTGGGCCAACACAAAATCGTAAACTTACTTAAAAAACAAGGTGATTGTTTTTCACACTTTTTAAAATGTATAACTCAATTGTATAGTTCTCAATCATGACCTTTGTAAATAACTGCAGGTTTAGAGATGTCAGAAGGTTAGGTACCCTTGCATGGTGCCAAGCAGAGATTCTCTTAAACAGGATTCAGAAAAATCTCGTAATTCTAAGATGCTCAGGATTTTTGGTTTTGGTTTATTGTTTGTTTCAATGCACAGTGACAGACTAACCTAAAAATTGTGTATTTATTATTTTCCCCCAAGTAGAGATGAGGACATTGACGTTCAGGGAGATTGTTTTCATAAAGCTAGCAAATGTCACTTCCAGGTCCTGTTTACCTCTTAGATGATACCAGGTCTGAAAACGTAAGTGAGAAAACAGACAAGATAATACAAACTAATAAGTGTGCCAATGGAGAAAAAAAAATGATAT
Source organism: Nannospalax galili (assembly GCF_000622305.1). NCBI lineage: Eukaryota > Metazoa > Chordata > Mammalia > Rodentia > Spalacidae > Nannospalax > Nannospalax galili. Next base: position 5,191,277 of record NW_008360332.1, read on the forward strand.
TTGGAATAAATCTGTGTAATTTTTTTATTCTGTCTCCCATGTTCCCTGATTACTAGTTGAGGTATACTAAACTTGAAGCCAGAAGATTTTCCCTACCCCCAAGGCTTGACTATTCCACTTACTCCGAAGACTCAGTTTTCTAATATAGGAAATGGGAATTTAAATGTACACTTTCATTCCAACTCACCAGTGAATCCACAGCATCATTGCTTAGAAGATAGCAGGTCCTCAGCAAATATTTGTTGAATAAATAAATGAAATGACTGTCTCGTGGGCAGTTATATAAACAGTGTTTGGTAAGTCGATCTGGGGAATGATAATTACAATTTTCTCAGCTCTGATAGCTTGTTCCTCATTGAAAGTAGAAGTTAGCATATAATTATTTATAGAAAGAAGCTTTTTAAGTTGTGCACTGTACACTTGAGTGATCTATCCATCAACAGTGTATCGAGGTTTATCTTCACCTCCTCCTCCAATCTCCTTAGGTGAGCGATTGCCTTTTTGCTCTGATTCAGTGCAAGGATTGAGGTCAGGGGATCATAAACAATCTTAACTGTGTAACAATAAACCTTTATTTACAAAAAGTAGCCAGAAGGCTGAATTTGGCCCAAAGGCTGTATAGTTTACCAATCCCTGATCACTATTATTTAGATACTAGATCTTTATAGATATTATATGTCTTCGAAAGAGTGGTATATCTCTACCTTGCTTCTTCAAGTGCTTTGTGTATACATAATGCTCAGTGCCACTTTGCTGAATTAAGGAAACTTAACTGAGTTGTATATGAGGCACTGTGTTATGGATCCTGGAGAACAAAATGGAAGACAGAAACCAGAGTAACATATCCATATGAGAAAAGGGCTTCATACATGGGAGAGGTCATTGTCCACTGAAATCCCTTGATTGTGTTCTATGGGGCAATAGAAATTATACCAGGATGTTCCTTTGGGGTTTGTGGGCACATTTGCTAGATTTGAGTTTCTGCAATAATGATCAGTGTGTTAATGACACAATGAAAAACAGCACATCTGAACAGTCCTAGTTAGGATGATCTTAACAGGGAATGCACTGCCAGCAGAGTCAATATTAGAGCTGGTTCTACTATGACAGGCAGAGGTAGAAAGGAAGAGGCTCCCAGGTGAGGCAGAAACCACTTGCAAAGCTGTAGGACAAAGCAAATAAAAGACACATTTATTAGCCGATAGGAAGCTCGTTCTGCTGGTGAATAGCAAAAAACAGTATCAGAGATATGCACAAGACCTTGCTCTCTCCAAGCTAGTCCTCTAGTTGTTCACATTCTCTCACCCAAGAACTAGAAATAAAGCAACACAAAGAGTCCTCAAAAGCTATCCCTATGGAAAGATGACTTAAGGAGATAGGTCTAACCATGCCCCGCTGCAAAAGAGGAATTTTATTAAGTGACATACAGTAAAAGTAAACTCAAAAGACTAGAGAGATAGCTCTGCCATTAAAGCACTTTTTTATTCTTCTAGAGGATGGGGGGGGGGCTACGAGGGTAGCATTTGATTACCCAAAAGGTAGCTAATAATGGTCTGTAAATCTAGTTCCAGTGGATCCAAGTCCCACTTCAGGCCTCCTCAGGCACTGTGACATACATGTAGGTAAAACACTCATACACAGAAAAATAATGGATCTTTAAGAATAATTTTTAAAAAGTCTAACAAAAGCTCACGTTGTGGAAACAACAGCTGTAATCAACCAAAGTTTCATAAGTGAAATTCTACACAGGCAGAGGAATATCTGGAATATCAGACTCAAACACAAGAATTTCCTGGACCTGCCAGAGATGCTAAATTACTTTCATTCTATAGTACATACTGGCTAGTCACATGGCTGCCTCTTGCACAGTCTTGAACTGACAGTACTTGCAACAGCAACATCGATCAAAATGCAGCTGGCCTTAGTGGGCAGGTAAAGTTCAGTAGCCAAATCTCTTTTCTTATTTTCACTTTTATAGAAAGAAAACTCAGTTTTAAGGCATATGGGAAAATAGCTAACCCACATGCTTCCTCTTTGGAAAAGCCTCCTGTTTGCCCTAGGGTTAGAGCAATGCCCTTTCCAGATTAGAAGCTATTCTCACTGCTGGGAATATTCAAGTCTCTCAGGTCAGGGAAATGCAGAGGGGCTCTAAGAGGGAGACTCTCGGTCATTCATCTTGAAAACCAAGAGCTGGGGTAGAAGGTGGGATGAGGCCTTAGTTCACAAATTTAAGAATTTGCTACTTAAAAGAAAACTTTGGTTCCCAGGGCTTGCCTTGTAAAATACACATTTCATTTTCAAAGCACTTCAACATTGTCGTACTTCTCAGTTTATGAACTCTCTGCCTTTGGATAATGTGAGCAATAGAATGCAGAAAGCCTTTAGTAGTAGAAGTTAAAATCCAAAAAGGAAACAAAGAAACAGAAACAAATGGACAATAACTAACCGTATAATTTTATACGGTAACACATTATCCCCCAGATTCTCTGAGGTCCCGCCTCTCTTTCTGTCGCTCTACTGCACTCTAAAGCTTTAAAAACCGAAGGAACCCATTACCTGCGATGCTTAAACAAGTAGACTGAAAACATTTCTCAGATTGACATTAATTACAATTAGTAGATTGCTTGGTTTCTTTGAAAACACACGAGTCTTTTACTGGCCTTTTACTGGAAGACTGATGGAATTTCTTTTTGATGGGAAACACAGAGGCCAGGGTGCCCACAGGATGCACTGGGTCTCGGCTCTCGTCTCCTGCTCCAGACTGCAGCGTGCATTCTTGAAGACAGAGTGACATCTAAAGGGATTTTGAAATAGCCGGGGCTTTCTGTATGGCAAAGTCAAGGGCATGTCATATTTTGGAAAACTGATGAGTTTTCAGGTTTCCTGTGCCTGATTGTCCCAAGTAACCATGAAAAGAGGATCAAATTCCAATTTTAATGACATGCCTCAGGGTGCCCTCAGGACAACTGCCATTTTTATCTTAGATTCTGCAGGTCTTCAGTGAACAAAAGGGGGGGGAATCAGCTTTGAATAGATTCCTTACGATCTTGTCAAAAGTAATCCAACTCTGAATATCTATATCCCCAAAATATCATCATGCGGGCAGCTTTTATTAACCTGAAGAATTAATAGAGCAGAATATTTAAAATGGGGTTTCAGTTATTGATTCTCCAATTAGGTCTTATGTTCCCTGGGTGCCGTGTGTAATAATGTTTTTGCTCCATCTCCCGCACTTGCTAGCTTGCCGTTTTGCTCGCTCTCTTTCTCGGGGTGTCTCTGTTTTTCCTAAGCACGCGTGCTTTGAATATATGTGGTGCATAATGGCGAGATCTGGGAGGCAGGAAAGACTGCATTTGCTGATTCTGATTATGCTCTTGAAAAATATCGCCGGTCCCCAAATTTAGTCTTTCCCAAGCTCATAATCCCCACTCTCCCTCCTTCTGAACAAATCATTTTTTATTTTGGAATTGACTATCACCATACATGGCAGCTTCGCCAGAGAGCAGGGCCTGTGTGCTTGTTAACAGCACCCTGATGTTAACAATGAACTAATTACTTTTACTACTGATATATTCTGGGACATTATTTTCTTTCTGTGTGCTTTCCTGCTGAACTATTATCATTACTCAATCAGAAGACTGAGAAACACAAAAAAATTAAAAATAAAAATAAATTTAAAAATTTAACAAAATTAAGCAGAATGTTTTTTTTTTTTTTACCACAG